>NC_060144.1:282715394-283018425 GCF_021461385.2 Schistocerca piceifrons
ACCGATTCCGGACAGTATCGGGTTCCATAAGTTTGCAATTTGAATTTTATTATTTCGTTTCGAACTTCCGTGAGGAAGCTAAATCACCCATATTTGCCAAGTTGCCTTCGAGTGGACTAACGGTAAACTTAGAAATAGAGCCTGTTACTGAAGTTAACTCAAAGGTAGCACTACACTCATGGATTATTCGCTTCTACAGTAAGTTAGCGATGTTTAATATAGAAGACCGACTTATTATTATTAAGTTGCACGCTGTCTACTTGATCCCTTGTTAGTTTCTCTGAATTTCGGGTGCTGTTGGCCGCTTGTTGTCCTTCGCGAATTCCGGTTTCCAGTATTCTTCCGGAGATAGGTTTCCATTGTTGTTTATACGGTGTCACCCACTTAAGAAAGTGTACGACTGTCAGTTTTTGCTAACGAGGCAGTGTAATAGACGCTGCGCGAGGCGGTACTGGTAGCGCTTACGACTAACTTGTAAACACTGGACGCAGTGCAGTGTGTGACCAATCGCCGCGAACTCTTAAAGCTGAAATTTTCTTGGAACCGCTACTTCTCATTCAAGTAGCTCCTCAATTGGCGCCACGAGGCTGAGTGCACCCCGTACCTGTCCTTCCACCAAAGAAAAATCCTTGGCAGACGGGGAAGCGAAACCGGATCCTCTGCTTGGTAGCCATCTACGCTGAACATTCAGCTACGATGGCGAACCCGCTAAAACAACGTCTAAGAAAAACAGATGCTACATCTAGTGTCAGTGAGGAAACCTAAGGAAGCCGACCGTTGTGGCCGAGCGGTTCTAGGCGCTTCAGTCCGGAATTGAGCTGCTGCTACGGTCGCAGGTTCGAATCCTGCTTCGGGATGGATGTGTGTGATGTCCTTAGGTTAGTTAGGTTTAAGTAGTTCTAAGTTCTAGGGGACTGATAACCTCAGAAGTTGAGTCCCATAGTGCTCAGAGCCGTTTGAAGAGCCATAGTGACAGCGTCTTACTGTATCAACAACTATGGCATGTGTCCTACATACGAGAAGTCTGTATCAGTCTGGGTGCGAGGGACAACGAACCAATCGGAACGCTAGGTTTTGTCTTCTTACACAGAACACTAACTTAACTTGTCTGCATTTGCATGCCCCAGACAGCCTGCCTCGTTCTGCTTTGTTCTCTGATACAGGTTTTATTAAAGTTAATTAATAAGTACTAAAAGTGCTAGCTCCTCATTCTCTCAGTCGTTTAATGCTCTTGCTTGCAAGCTCGCCAGTTTTGTCCCCAAATACACTGGAAATTTCTAAGCGTTTGTGAAGCTGGTAGGTATTTCCGTTCTGCACAAAAACTTGTAATTACACGTTAACCATCTTCCTGTGACCAAACGCATACAGCTAGTCACAACTGCTATCGTTTCCGCGTCACTACTAAAACTCATGTAAAATAATTCCTTCTTCTAAATGTCACAGTCGATCCTGCCTGAATTTGTGTTGCAATTCTTAGTTTTCTTGTGTCACTATGTTGACAGCTATGTAAGTATTATTTCCAGATTATTTATGTAGCGTATAATAAGAGTGAGAGAAGCTGTCTACGGAGTACAAAAATAATTGTTTCTATTCTGTTGAGGCCACTTGCATCGTTTGGGGCGTCGATGTGAAGGCGAAGATTGTTCCTAAAACATTGTTCGAAGACCGATTACTTCGACGACCGATTACTGGAGCCGTCTAGTGTTACTATATCTGCTTCCTGTTATTCTGCAATACTGTGCTCCGCATTTTACTGCCTGTTCGTTTCTCATATGCGGTTTTCTAATTCTACTGTAAGTTAAGCAGTCTCTCTCGACCTGTAACAAAGAAACACCCATCCCCATAACGACAGGAGGTGCACTTTTAGAGCATTAGTCAGTGAGAGAAAGAAGTGTATATTACGCTGCTTGACAAATAATGTCATCTCTACCATGAGACTGCATCGGTGTACCCCCACTAACCAGTTGTTTATCACTGCGTTTTAGGCACGGATTTTGTGTTATGCGTTACTTTAGTCTTCTTCATTTGATCATGATTAACAGCATCTTTATCCGAATGAGTGAAATACTCAACCCGTCAGCCACGAGCAGTGTGATTAACCAGAAGATTGCTTCGCTTACGGCAGACTGTGTGCAGAAAAATGTTAATTCGTATACACTCCTGGAAAGGTGCAGAATACCACGTGAAAACTATTGCATGAAAAAATTTCCAGCCTTGAGGTAACAAACTAAGAATTCAGTTTCTTCCGTAGCGATCCCGTAACACTGTTAACGTACTATTAGTCCAGTCGTTTACAGTACGAGATCGGTACAGAGAAAACTGAATTTTTCGTTTGTTAAGTAAATGCTGGAATTGTTTTCATGCAATGTTTTTCACTCAGACGTACGTAATCTGGCATTAAACTGTGCTCTATGAGTTTTTGCGGCGTTCCGCTTACTGTTTTGTATATATTTGTCTCCGTTTTGCAATGTCAGTGTGCGTTTAGGAAGATATTTACAGCATCACTGCAGTTTGAATACAAAGTTGCAACGTTATCTCCCTGCTTCACTTCTATAAGATACTTTGTTTAACCGTACCCAGCACTATAATCAGGTCCGCTACAGTCTATCTTATTTTAATAATGCTAATCACGGTACACAGTTTTTTAACAATTGTTCATCAGAACTTTATGAAATTTAAGATCTTGTTTATTTCAATCTTTTTGTCATATTCTAGGACGACAATATAACTTATCACGAAATATTTCTTAGCGCAGCATGCATTAATGAGAATTTACGCTATTGTAGAAACAAAATAGAGCTGAAAACTTTGAATACTGGTAATTGAAATTCACAGCGTCTGAAAACTCGTTAACAAATAAAATCCATAGATTTATGAGCTAAACTAAGATTGGCATTACAACTTAGGAATTAACCTTGGTAATATTTTAGATTGCTAATCTATTATACTTGGATATGTAATATATGTTGGTTTCCTAGATGGTAATTAACGAGGTAAATTGCACAACAACTCATTTCTTGTATCACCTATTACATAAAGTAATTAAATTTAAATACAGGTGTGTTCTACACAATAATTCTCGTAAGAGAGAATATGCAGCTTTAGTTTAACTTACCCCATTTCTAGATCTTGGATCATTGTCTATGAGAAGTACTAATGTGGGGTTGACCTCAGTGCGTTAAGATACTAAATTACGTTTGTATAACGTTTACTATTCAAAGCAGACTACATAATTCAGTACTAGTATGTGGTATTCAGTAATCTCGCGTATAAAATAACAGAAGTGAAAGTACGCTATAAATTTCCATGTTTCGCACCTTCAGCAAAAGCAATTTTCCTCAACAGCAACGAAATTCATTCACAGTAAGAAACAGTTACCGATTAAAAATAGCGCAGAATGCAGTAACTGTTGTGTGGATACCTTTTTGTGTTTCTGTCCATAATTTTCATCCAGCACTCGGTTATAGGAACGGTAAATCTAATAATTAAAAACGTACTACAATCGTTAATCAGTCACATTATTATGCTCCTAACCTTATACCTTTCCATCTTACTTAGTTCCTGTGCATAGTTCTGACACTTCCATCGCCAGCGATATAGCTACGATATCCGTGTCGATCAGGTCATCGATCTTTGTAAATACATAAGCAAATACACTTATACTTACCCTGCGCTGTAATGTTTTGTCTGAGACATACATCTCGGAATGAAATAGGATAGTTTTCACCCTCTCCTTTTGACCAAAGTTTTCGGGAGATTTCGCACGCTTGTAAATTCCATCTGTTCCCCTCACAGACCACCTGGTAACCGGCTGAAGTGATTTTGCCTCAACAATGGGTCAGAACTCGAAAAGACCGATCTATGTTTAGGTGAAGCGAGGAAAAATATATACAGGGGGAAAAAAGGAAGAAAAGGTGTGATTATTGACTATATCAAAGATTTGGCACATTTCAACTGTGATATGCGCTAGTAATGTTCTTGGTGTGTGAATTGTATGTCTTTTTTTATTCGTGTACTGATTTATCATGGTACTGCTTAACTACTTGAAAATGTCCTTTTGGGTATTAATAACCGCTTCAGCTGTATTTGGTCCGTTATTATTGGATCACTACCGGTTTCTTGGCACTAAAAGCCACATGTTCAGGTGAACATATGACTCAAACATTAGAGCGGAAAAGCTCGGAACCTTTTCACCCAGCATTCACTGTCTGTCAGAACAAAACACCGCTAAAGGGCGGTATGGCATAGAATAAAACAGCCGGATTCCAATTTAGTGTATGGGTCTGCTTCTCCGATGTATACGGAACCGCGTACAGTGGACGCGGCCACGTGCTCCACTAAAATGGCATTCGGCTGTTCTGTTTTATGACAAACCACCCTTTAGAAGTGTTTTGTTCTGACGGACAATGAATGTTGGATAAAAAGGTTCCGAACTTTTCCGCTCTAATGTTTTACTTATATGTTCACCTGAAGATGTGGCTTTTAGTGCCACGAATCCGGCAGTGATCCAATAATAAAGGACTAAACACAGATGAAGCGTTTATTAATACCCCAGATAACTACTCATAGCTGCGGCTCTCTAACTACAAGATTTTCCACTTGGAAATTACTTAGGCAGAAACCGACAGTGGAATAAATTGTCATACCTCAGACAGTCGACTGGAAAAATGGTGTTATTTCATACAATATCTATTGATAACAACTCCCAGTAAAGAATTAAATGAAAGACATTTCTTGCTCTTTTCAAATCTAAATATAATTTGTCGTGTGTCTAATTTGTAGTTATCGTTTAAATGTATTATAAACTGACCTCATAATGGAATCGCAAACATAACGCCGTCCTATATCTTCATAACAGTCCATGTATGTTAACGTAGTATCTGATTAAGTCAAGGTTCCCACTGTTTTTGGCTACATTTAACCATGCTGGACAAACGTAAGGATGTAGAGGCTTATCACACTAGAGGTAAGATAGATACTGCCTATAGGAAAATAAAAGAGACCTTTGGAGAAAAGAGAACCACTTCAGGGCAATATTATGGAAATGGAAGAGGATGGTTCAAATGGCTCTGAGCACTATGGGACTCAACTGCTGTGGTCATAAGTCCCCTAGAACTTAGAACTATTTAAACCTAACTAACCTAAGGACAGCACACAACACCCAGCCATCACGAGGCAGAGAAAATCCCTGACCCCGCCGGGAATCGAACCCGGGAACCCGGGCGTGGGAAGCGAGAACGCTACCGCACGACCACGAGATGCGGGCTGGAAGAGGATGGAGATGAAAATAAAATGGGAGATATGATACTACGTGAGGAGTTTGACAGACTAAGTCGAAATAAGGCTCCGGGAGTAGACAACATTCCATTAGAACTACTGACAGCCTAGGGAGAGCCAGCCCTGACAAAACTCTACCATGTGGTGAGCAAAATGTATGAGACAGGCGAAATACCCTCAGATTTCAAGAAGAGAATAATAATTCTAATCCCAAAGAAAGCTGGTGTTAACAGATGTGAAAATTACCGAACTATCAGTTTAATAAGTCATGGCTGCAAAATACTAAAGCGAATTCATTACAGACGAATGGAAAAACTGGTAGAAGCCGCCTCGGGGAAGATCAGTTTGGATTCCGTAGAAGTATTGGAACACGTGAGGCAATACTGACCCTACTACTTATCTCAGAAGCTAGATTAAGAAAAGGCAAACCTACATTTCTAGCATTTGTAGATTTAGAGAAAGCTTTTGACAATGTTGACTGGAATACTCTCTTTCAAATTCTGAAGGTGGCAGGGGTAAAATACAGGAAGCAAAGGGCTATTTACAATTTGTACAGAAAGCAGATGGCAGTTACAAGAATCGAGGGACATGAAAGGGAAGCAGTGGTTGGGAAGGGAATGAAACAGGGTTGTAGCCTCTCCCCGATGTTATTCAATCTGTATATTCAGCAAGCTGTAAAGGAAACAAAAGAAAAGTTCGGAGTAGGAATTAAAATCCATGGAGAAGAAATAAAAACTTTGAGGTTCGCCGACGACATTGTAATTCTGTCAGAGACAGCAAAGGACTTGGAAGAGAAGTTGAACGGAATGGACAGTGTCCTGGAAGGAGGATATAAGATGAACATCAACAAAAGCAAAACGAGGATAATGGAATGTAGTCGAGTTAACTCGGGTGATGCTGAGGCAATTAGATTAGGAAATGAGATACTTAAAGTAGTAAAGGAGTTTTGCTATTTGGGGAGCAAAATAACTGATGATGGTCGAAGTAGAGAGGATATAAAATGTATAATGGTAATGGCAAGGAAAGCGTTTCTGAGGAAGAGGAATTTGTTAACATCGAGTATAGAATTATGTGTGATTAAGTCGTTTCTGAAAGTATTTGTATGGCGTGTAGCCGTGTATGGAAGTGAAACATGGACGATAAATAGTTTGGACAAGCAAGAAGAGAGCCGGCCGAAGTGAGCGAGCGGTTCTAGGCGCTACAGTGTGGAACCGCGCGACCGCTACGGTCGCAGGTTCGAATCCTGCCTCGAGCGTGGATGTGTGTGATGTCCTTAGGTTAGTTAGGTTTAAGTAGTTCTAAGTTCTAGGGGACTGATGACTTCAGAAGTTAAGTCTCATAGTGCTAGAGGCATTTTGAACAAGAAGAGAATAGAAGCTTTCGAAATTTGGTGCTACAGAAGAATGCTGAAGATTAGATGGGTAGATCACATAACTAATAAGGAGGTATTGAATAGAATTGGGGAGAAGAGGAGTTTGTGGCACAAATTGACTAGAATAAGGGATCGGTTGCTAGGACATGTTGTGAGGCATCAAGGGATCACCAATTTAGTATTGGAGGACAGCGTGGAGGGTAAAAATCGCAGAGGGAGACCAAGAGATGAATACACTAAGCAGATTCAGAAGGATGTAGGCTGCAGTAGGTACTGGGAGATGAAGCAGCTTGCACCGGATAGGGTAGCATGGAGAGCTGCATCAAACCAGTCTCAGAACTGAAGACAACAACAACAACACCAACAACAACCTTGCAATGCTCGAGGAAAAAATACAAAAATGTGCCACATGAAACCGGAAGAACAAGAAGCAAATTATGAAATAACTGTATGACAACAATGCCGTCCCTCGATCTATGTGCAACGAAAAAGTAATAATATACCACAACTTCAGCACAATCAGTGTCTATCGCGACAATAATGTGTTACATAAAAATCATTACATAGGCGGGTCCAAAACTGACACTTTACATATTTCTTATGTTTTGGTTCCCTGAATTAAACGGAATTAATGAAAGTGAAACGGTATGAAAGAGCCTGAAGAATTTTTTAAATTGATAATTATTTCGAATTCGTACGGAACAATTTATGCGTTGGCTCCCACGTACTTAGTTAACGTGTTAAATCTTGTACTGACACAAATACAGATGTGCGTATTATTTGTTACTTATTGCTGTTTCGTTTTTCTTTTTATCTTTTTTTTTTCGAAGTAGGAGCTACAGGTATATGGCATGTATTGAGAGAGTGACATTGTGTAGTACCTATAAACTAATCGCTTCTTTAATAAGTTACGAATTTCTAAGGTTGAACGATTCGTTTACTCCGTTGCGGATAAGCACAAATGCATATTATTAATCATTACCTTCATGGGGACAATTTCTTTTCTTTTGGAAATGCACGAAAAACATCTTCGAGTCTTAACGTGTACTATTGCCGCCTTGTTTGGTGGTCGCCTGTCAAACAGACTATTTGTGAAATATTCTAGAGCTCTAATCGCGTTGCGTATTTTATGGTGCTTCAGTGTAGATTCCAACACCAAAATAAACATTTCTGATTTAGAGATTAACTACATCATAAATTAAGTATATTTTTCATAAGACATTGTAAAGTCTATGTCTAAGTAAGGTGTGACATTTATGTCCAACAAAGAACAGTTATATCAAGTGGTGTGCTGAGTGCGTATCTGATTTACCTGGCTCTGTTTTAAACAATCTGTCTACTAGCAAGAAAGCAATACCAGTCAACCGAAACTAGTTAAAACCTGTGCGCGATAATGGCAATTAGAGGTAAGTACATTCAGATCTACCCGATCTCACTACAGCCCTGTATATCTTAATAAGTACAAAAGTGGTCCCTGTGCGAAAATCCATAAACTGTGTGAAATAAATTTCTTACCTCATATTGGTGTCGCCTTGGATAACGCGTTGTTCTGCTCTCAGCACTATTAAACTAACTACAGTTGCAAAAGCCAAAATGCAAGATATTTGACTGGGACGCATTTAGAATTTGTGTGAACAAAATCGCCTTGGAATTGGGAGGCGGAACTTGACTGAGAAGAATGACTGTAATATATTATTTGAAAATCTTACTATATTGTGAAACTGACTTGCAACTGTTGAACCATATCATAAAAATTACATTTACGCAAACAACTGATCTTTACATAATATACAATAAAAATCTCGGTGTTACACACAAAGCTGGTCTCATTGAAATTCGTTCAACAGCAATGCGCATAAATACATGAATATTGATTACCTTAATGTTGACGGATGTAGCAATAGGTAGAAAGATTTTTCATCAAACTTTCATAAAAATATTTGTCGCATTTTCTTAATTAATTTTACTTCAAACTTTCTGTCCTTCAAAACTCATTAATACACAACACTGAATATTTAACACTAAACGACTCCCCACTCCGGAGCGACCTAACATAAGCTCTTTGTTACACATACTCTGACTCAGCGATAGCTGCCTCGCAGCGTTCTTTCACACGTACATCTTTGTAACCAAAAGTGGTTCAAATAGCTCTGAGCACTATGGGAATTACCTTCTGAGGTCATCAGTCCCCTAGAACTTAGAAGTACTTAAACCTAACTAACCTAAGGACATCACACACATCCATACCCGAGGCAGGATTCGAACCTGCGACCGTAGCGGTCGCGCAGCACCAGACTGTACCGCCTAGAACCGCTCGGCCACTCAGGCCGGCTCTTTGTAATCGATATATCGCTCATGCTCTTGGATGATATGTTAAAATTTACAATTTTCATTATATGTACCTATTTCCACATTTATGAAACAATCAGTTATAAGAATTACCCTAGATTAGGCGCCAACGTTACAAACACAAGAAGAATGAAATTGTCAACGTAGTCAAAAATGTCAAGATAGCCAGTTGCTCAAAAAAATGAACAGGAAGCAGAAAATTACATGTTATTCCAGCATATTTATAGTTGTAGAGAAGCAGCAGGAGGATTGTTAGAGCCTATTGTTTCGTCAATTGCGAGGTGATCGTTCGATAGAGAATGGTTCCGCGGAGCGGTTCTAGGCGCTTCAGTCCGGAACCGCGCTGCTGCTACAGTCGCAGTTTCGAATCCTGCCTCGGACGTGGACGTATGTGATGTCCTTAGGTTAGTTGGGTTTAAGTAGTTCTAAGTCTAGGGCACTGATGACCTCAGATGTTAAGTCCCATAGCGCTAGGAGCCATTTTTTAGAATGGTTCCATAATAACTTCTACATTTTCCATGAAAACCAAACTCTTTTACGTTCACATCTACGCTGTGTGATCAAAAGTATCCGAACACCTGGCTGCAAATGATTTACAAATTCGTGACGCCCTCCATCGGTAATACTGGAATTCAATATGTTGTTGGCCCACTCTTAGCCTTGATGACAGCTTCCACTCTGTCAGGCATACTTTCAATAAGTTGTTGGAAGGTTTCTTGGGGAATGGCAGCCCATTCTCCACGGAGTGCTGCACTGAAGAGAGGTATCGATATCGGTCGGTGAGGCCCGACACGAAGTCGGCGTTCCGTGACATCCCAGTGGTGTTTTATAGAACTCAGGTTAGGACTCTGTGCAGGCCAGCCCACTCCGTCACAGACCGTGCATTATGAACATTGTTGATCTTGTTGAAAGATGCAATCGCCATCCCCAAATTGCTCTTCAACAGTTGGAAGCGAAAAGGTGCTTAAAACATCGATGTTGGCCTGTGCTGTGATAGCGCCACGCAAAACAACAAGGGGTGCAAGCACCCCTCCATGAAAAACACGACCATACCATAACACCACCGACTCTAAATTTTGCTCTTGGCACTACACACGCTGGCAGATGATGTTCACCGGCATTCGCCATACTCACACCCTGCCATCGGATCGCCACATTGTGTACCGTGATTCGCCACTCCATACAACGTTTTTCCACTGTTCAATCGTCCAATGTTTACATTCCTTACACTAAGCGAGGCGTCGTTTGGCATTTACCGGCGAGATGTGTGGCCTATGAGCAGCCGCTCGACCATGAAATCGAAGTTTCCTCACCTCCCACCTAACTGTCATAGTACTTGCAGAGGATCCTGATGCAGTTTGGAATTCCTATGTGACGGTTTGGATAGATGTCTGCCTATTACACATGACGACCCTCTTCAACTGTCGGCGGTCTCTGTCAGTCAAAGGAGGAGGTCGGCCTGTACGCTTTTGTGCTGTACGTGTCTCTTACGTTTCCACTTCACTATCACATTGGAAACAGTGGACATAGGGATGTTTAGCAGTGTGGAAATCTCGCGTACAGACATATGACACAAGTGACACACAATCACCTGACCACGTTCGAAGACGGTGGCTTCTACGGAGCGCCGCATTCTGTTCCCTCACGATGTCTAATGATTACCGAGGTCGCTGACATGGAAGAAGCAGTAGGCGGCAGCACAATACACCTGATATGAAAAAGGTATGTTTTCGTGGGTGTCCGGATACTTTTGATCACATACTGTATATGACTACTCTGCAATTCGCAATTACGTGCCTGACGGAGTGTTCATTGACCACCGTCAAAATGTTTCTCTACCGTTCCACTCTCGAACAGCGAGCGGGAAAAATGAACACTTAAATGTTTCAATGCGATCTCTGATTTCTCTTAGAAGGTTTACCCAGACAGCTCTGCTCCGCAAAGTGGAAACCTCAGTGAGGGTCAGAACTGTTTAATTAGCAACAGTTATCTTCACCTTGTAGGTACTTCTCTACACAGTCACCGCTCCGACTTAGACATCATTCCAATCTTCTAGTGCCCTTGTCATAGAAGGCAGCAGCCTTTGCTTTCCGCCAATTGTCTACGTTGGTCTGACAGTTACGTTGTGTGCGGCAGCATGAAAGCAGGCGAATACTCTCGGCAGGCACCCATACTTTGGCGGGAGACGTTATTTTCTACGCATCCTTACGAGCTCGCTGTGCGTTCGGAACTGCAAAGTACAGCGTGAAGCGATCGACGGGCGTCGGGCGTACTAGAGACACTGTCCAAGCTTCATCGGATTTTCATAGTGATTTCCATTTCACGAGTGATTGGTGCTTACTTTCTGAACAAGCCTCGCATTTTATTATGATGTTCATTACTCCCAGTGTAGGTGGACGCCAACAAAATACTTTCGCAGTCGCAGGAGAAAGTAAGTGATCGAAATTTCGTGAAAAGATCTGGCCGCAACAAAAAACACCTATGTTTTAACGATTGCCAACCCAACTCGCATATGCTAGCCGTAACACATTCCCCTATTTCGCTATAATTTTTTAACGATCTGCCCTATTTCGAACTTTTTCGATATCCTCCGTCAATCCCATACCGAGAAGCAATACTCCAGGAGAGGACGGACAAGTGTAGAGTAACCAGTCTCTTCACCACACCTATTGCATCTTCCTTCTGCCAGTAAAACGCAGTCCTTGGTTAGCTTTTCCCACAACATTATCCATGTGATCAGTCCAGTTTAAGTTATTAGTTATTGTAATTCCTTTAGAATTACATGATTTATCGTGTAATCGAAATTCAACGGAATTCTTTTAGCTCTCAAGTGGACCACCTCTCACTTTTCATTAGTGTGAATTGCCGCTTTTCACACCATACTGATATACATAATCACGACTTCTTAACGACATTCGCATCTACTTTCTCTAGAAAATGAATCAAGTGTTGTATCATTGAACATCTATACTCTGTGAGACGTCATAGAGTAGGCCAATCATCCGATATTAACAATTCAAACCCGACACTTCATTACAATAACTGTGCAGAGACTCCCCAAGTACTACTGAAAGGATTGGGAATCAATAACTTGGTCATCATGTTTCAGCTAGCTACGAAAATCATAATACTGTAAATTGGGTTCAAGAAATCTAGACGGTGAAAGAGATCTAAGAAAGTCTCGAAGTCACTAAATAATGGGTAGTTGCCTTCAGGTTCCTTGCCTGCAGTGAATTTCCTACTACAGATATACCGATACAGGAATAACCACTTTACGTAAAAGAAAATTGAGAATATATTTTATTTTCGTGTAACAAATGCAAGGACTAAAATCAGGAACTGACAGACGGCATGTACAGTGGTTTAATGCTCCTCATTTAACTGATAAGTAATGAAATGAATGTGACTTCCGAAAAAATGCACCACATTCAGTTTCATTAGAAGGGGGATTCCTCTCCCATACATGACAGACTTCACGGTGAAATAAAATAAATGAAATATTTAGGGCTCAAGCTTAATACATTGATCTTTACTATCAAGATAATCTGTCTAGACAGTAGCTGTGACAAAGACACGCTGGTTAACGCTGCTGCATTCGTAAGTCAGGTTGTATCATAGCTAGGATAAAAGCGCGGCCAAGAATAAGGTGCTGAAAGATGAATGGCTGGACACAATAATAGGAAAGAATTGTGTCTTTTGCAGCGCATAATTTTCATAGTACTTTAGTCTCTCGTGTCGTCCCAAAGCTTGTTTTCGATGAGAGTTGTAAGATTTAACAAAATCTGTCACTTTAATTTATTTCGTATTGAGGAATTTAAATTGTTCACCCGTATAATTACTGGTTTTGATAAGAATTCTAAGATTTTATAAAAAAAACATCGTTTTAATTTATTTTGCATTGAGAAATGTTTTCTCTGCACATCTATTTCGCTACAGGTTATATTATGAAATTTGCTGCAAACCTCACTAAAAAACTGCATGCTGGAAAGTACTTTCCGTTATTACTTGTTGTCTAAAATTACAAGTTTTGGTACATATATCGATGCATGAAACTATTCTTAACGATGACTGACAAATTTTATTGCAAACTTGAAAAGCAGATAACTGGACAGAGGCAACAATTAAAGACCTCAATACGAATGACCCGACTGAAACTGAATCTTCTCGTTTTTCCATAACAAATAGGGCGGTCGATGCAGTGGGGAGATTACGGCACGGTATTCCGAGGATCGTGAGGTCGAGCGAGTCCTTATGTGGAAACGTTTTTCTCTTTTATTTTAAATTTTTACCTAATTCCGTTGCAAATAAACCAAAATAATTAACATTTTCATAACAAGGATGAAAACGGAACACAAATAAAAAATAGCGATTGCAAATAAATTTCCAGGAAAGGATTGTAACGTGTACACGATAACTGGTAAAAAAAATTAGATACCTTTATTATTTTATATGTTAGTAAGGATAGGTGGTGATGAGCAATGGAATGCGTTTTGATGCAGTTTTTCCATGGTCAAAATCAAACTGACGGAATACGAAGTCTTGTACGCTCTAATTCAACCCCTTCTTGAAATGATATTCGCAGTGCCCTCCTTGACGCAGTTAGAACAATCTTTTCCTGGAAATTTATTTGAAATCTCAGGTTGTCCTTTGCCTCTCCTTTTCATGCCTCTTATGAAACCAGTAATAAATGGAATATATTGAGCATTATTTCGGCATATTTGCAGTGTAAGTAACGCAAAAGTTTAAAACAAAAGAAAATGGAAGCGTTTCTTCTTATGGACTCGACCCTTCGACCCGCCGATTATCTTCCGGCCCCAACCGCCGCCTGGTAGCCACGCTAACGCAACTGGCTAATGCCTCCCCCCACCCCCGGCAAAAGTGTTTCTTTTTTTGTAAACGCTTGACCACCTGGAGCTCCTGCTCCTGCCACTTTCATTTCTGGCCAAGTCCCGGATATGCGATAAATTTGGATGAAATCAGTGTTAACGAGCAAGCGCGGTCCCCTTGTAAGAACGTTACGACAACCTTTTAATTTACTGGAGATATTATCCGCCCTATATGAACTATTACTTATTTGGATATATTCGAGAACAAGGTTGGCAAGAACGAGTTCTCAACCAGGGTAAGTGAAGTAACACATATTTTCGGAGATTCCAAGGGTAAAACTGTATTCCCGCCAAAAAAGAACAAAAGTTCCCGTATCTTGTATCGCTTAAGAAAGAGTAAGCGTACTTGGAACCAGTTTCATGAGCTATAGGACGCGTGAGAGGCAGAGAGAGAGGGAAGAGGGATTATCGAAAGATGGTATTGTAACTGAACTCAAAATTTCTCTCAAAAATCTCTTTATTGCTATTCCTTTGGAACACTGACGCTCTGTCTACGGTTTCCTCATTACCAAATCGCATTTTCGTATAACTCCGCGTGACGGGAGCGCTTAACAATAATAAGTCATGATCGATCCTTTTTTAATGATAATTACTTATTAATATTCTGTAATGCTGTTCCGAAGTTTGATTTAGAGCTGTACACAGATTGATCTCTGCAAAACACAAAATATAACTTTAATACTTTATCCATTCTCAGCGACTGTTACAATAGTTGTTGAAAAAATTAGCAACCAGTTGCACATAAGAATTTTTATTTCTTGACAAGTTCCAGGCACCTAGTACACTCTTTCAGAAGATTGGAATCATCGCTAATAATACAGTAATTCCAATCTTATTAAGAAGGGCACTAGGTGTCTGAAATCGATCAAGAAATAAAGTTTCTTTTCTGCAACTGGTTGCTGATTTTTTTCAACAAAGAAATATACCAGTGATAATATGTCCGCCAACGATAGATCCAGAAAAGTGTGAAGTTATCACCAAGCGTACATTACTGTATTTGTGCTAAGGCACAGCACATTTGTACGGACTGTTTGCAGACAGACTGTTATGACAGTTATGTATGGTCTATATTTGGTGCGGTCATATTTGACGAAAATGTATTTTTGATCCATTGACGTACATTTTTTTTCTCCTGCGAAGGTGGTTGTTATAACCGAAGACGGTAGACAGTAAACATGCAGCTGTACAGCTGATGGCACAAATACGCTTCTTTCAACAAAATTCTGTTTTATTATAGGGTTCTAGCAACGTTTTTGAGATATGGCTCTAAATTCAGAATAGGATTTGCAACCGTTGCAAGAATTGTGGAGTCAAGTACCAAAGTGTTGTGAGATTAACTGAACCCAACCACATTAGAGTGCCTCCTGGAGATGAATTTCTATAGTATATAGAACTTCCGAAATGCAACTGGTGTTGTTGACGGAAAACGCATTTGTCTAAAATTTCCAGAAGATTCCGGTACAATGTTAAACAATTATAAACATTTTTTTCAACCGTACTACAAGCAGTTGCAGGTGCTCATGGAAAATTCGTTATTACCGATTTTGGAGGATACAGGAAACGAAATTCGTTTTTCTAATGCATTTCGCTTGATGCAAGAATCAGAGTATGAAATCGCTAGACTCTCTGCTATCAAAGACTTCAGTTGTACTCATGTAGTAAATATCTCTGGAGTGAGCATTGCGTTCTGCGCAAGTTGTCAACATTAAACCAGGATTGTCACGTGATTTCGAGACTTCGCTGTGCGTGTGTGCTTTCTGCAGCGTTTGAAGTTTATAATACCAAGAGTTTTTGTTGTGTTTCACCGTTTGTTGATAGTATAATAGCGATGGTGAATTACTGTTGTTGCTACGGATGCAAAGAAAAATATGTGAAAGGAGGGATAGTAACTTTTCATGGGTACATTCCATATAGCTCTAATTATAGTTTTCATTTTAGTAAGAGACACTGTATACGTTTAAAAATTTCGAGGCGCATTATAATCAAGACTTAATTCTGTAGACCTATTTTTCTACGATTTTATGACTATATAATAGATATTACGGCTCGTACAAAAGCTTACAAACAATCGCTTCCTCTCGTAAATTTGCTAGTGGAACAGGAAAGGGAAAGGTTAGTTGTTTCAGTAAATACTACCCTCCATGCATTTATCAGTGACTTGTCAACTATATATATAGATTACTCAGTCTACTATTTATTTAATAAACTGGGAGCAAGTACTTAAAATGCGTTAAATAAATACCTCAAAGTGCCACCAGTAAGAAAATTGTGCTTTAGGTCGCAAAAACGAGAAAATAAATACGCAGAAATACAAGAAAAAAGGACGAATTAGCAGGGATATAATCGCTAATGTGAGGCAAATTCGGTGTTTTTCGGACACTTGCAAAAATACTAACGTACTGTCAAGTCGTTTTGCAGGACTATCACTGCAAAAATGTACTTCAGGCTCTGTAATACTATAAAGTGCGGTATCATACCAAAAGCTACCAAAAATCAAGTGCGTCTGAACTATGACACCTATCGCAAAGAAGCTGAATGTAATATCACCTGCCCTTAAAAGTTACGTAGCTGGTTTATTTCCGGTATCAAATGGATACTGTTAAAATGTCTGCGCAACATATATAAATAATCCACGACAGTACGAAAAGAATCCGTCTGTACTATGGATGTAGTGACATTCTAAATATACAGGGCGCTATACGGACAAACACACGACGTCCCGAGATCACGTGACCAGGCCGGCAATGTATGTTGACAACACGAAATCTGTTCTGCGATTGTGAATGCTCACTCCAGAGATATTTACTCTATGGTTGTACTGCCTTTTGCAGTCATTGGAGTATCCACTGTTGTGGTATTTTATCCACAGACATATATTAATTTTATCAAACCTTATAGTCAACGGGTTTTAAATCCAGAGTCATAATTTATCAACAAACTTCTTTCCAGAGCACGATGTGGTTTGGAATAATATCTGTTTAGCAAGAGTAATAGAAGGCAGATTTCAGACTACCTAACAGATCAAAACGAAAATTTCTGTTCCGACACTGACAATGTTGAGTGTTTATGGAAAAAGTTCAAGGCAATCGTAAAATGCGTTTTAGACAGGTACGTGCCGAGTAAAACTGTGAGGGACGGGAAAAACCCACCGTGGTACAACAACAAAGTTAGGAAACTACTGCGAAAGCAAAGAGAGCTCCACTCCAAGTTTAAACGCAGCCAAAACCTCTCAGACAAACAGAAGCTAAACGATGTCAAAGTTAGCGTAAGGAGGGCTATGCGTGAAGCGTTCATTGAATTCGGAAGTAAAATTCTATGTACCGACTTGACAGAAAATCCTAGGAAGTTCTGGTCTTATGTTAAATCAGTAAGTGGCTCAAAACAGCATATCCAGACACTACGGGATGATGATGGCATTGAAACAGAGGATGACACGCGTAAAGCTGAAATACTAAACACCTTTTTCCAAAGCTGTTTCACAGAGGAAGACCGCACTGCAGTTCCTTCTCTAAATCCTCGCACAAACGAAAAAATGGCTGACATCGAAATAAGTGTCCAAGGAATAGAAAAGCAACTGGAATCACTCAATAGAGGAAAGTCCACTGGACCTGACGGGATACCAATTCGATTCTACACAGAGTACGCGAAAGAACTTGCCCCCCTTCTAACAGCCGTGTACCGCAAGTCTCTAAAGGAACGGAGAGTTCCAAATGATTGGAAAAGAGCACAGATAGTCCCAGTCTTCAAGAAGGGTCGTCGAGCAGATGCGCAAAACTATAGACCTATATCTCTTACGTCAATCTCTTGTAGAATTTTAGAACATGTTTTTTGCTCGCGTATCATGTCATTTCTGGAAACCCAGAATCTACTATGTAGGAATCAACATGGATTCCGGAAACAGCGATCGTGTGAGACCCAACTCGCCTTATTAGATACAGGCTCCCAGGTAGATGCTATTTTTCTTGACTTCCGGAAGGCGTTCGATACAGTTCCGCACTGTCGCCTGATAAACAAAGTAAGAGCCTACGGAATATCAGACCAGCTGTGTGGCTGGATTGAAGAGTTTTTAGCAAACAGAACACAACATGTTGTTATCAATGGAGAGAGGTCTACAGACGTTAAAGTAACCTCTGGCGTGCCACAGGGGAGTGTTATGGGACCATTGCTTTTCACAATATATATAAATGACTTAGTAGATAGTGTCGGAAGTTCCATGCGGCTTTTCGCGGATGATGCTGTAGTATACAGAGAAGTTGCAGCATTAGAAAATTGTAGCGAAATGCAGGAAGATCTGCAGCGGATAGGCACTTGGTGCAGGGAGTGGCAACTGACCCTTAACATAGACAAATGTAATGTATTGCGAATACATAGAAAGAAGGATCCTTTATTGTATGATTATATGATAGCGGAACAAACACTGGTAGCAGTTACTTCTGTAAAATATCTGGGAGTATGCGTGCGGAACGATTTGAAGTGGAATGATCATATAAAATTAATTGTTGGTAAGGCGGGTACCAGGTTGAGATTCATTGGGAGAGTGCTTAGAAAATGTAGTCCATCAACAAAGGAGGTGGCTTACAAAACACTCGTTCGACCTATACTTGAGTATTGCTCATCAGTGTGGGATCCGTACCAGATCGGTCTGACGGAGGAGATAGAGAAGATCCAAAGAAGAGCGGCGCGTTTCGTCACAGGGTTATTTGGTAACCGTGATAGCGTTACGGAGATGTTTAATAAACTCAAGTGGCAGACTCTGCAAGAGAGGCGCTCTGCATCGCGGTGTAGCTTGCTCGCCAGGTTTCGAGAGGGTGCGCTTCTGGATGAGGTATCGAATATATTGCTTCCCCCTACTTATACCTCCCGGGGAGATCACGAATGTAAAATTAGAGAGATTAGAGCGCGCACGGAGGCTTTCAGACAGTCGTTCTTCCCGCGAACCATACGCGACTGGAACAGGAAAGGGAGGTAATGACAGTGGCACGTAAAGTGCCCTCCGCCACACACCGTTGGGTGGCTTGCGGAGTATCAATGTAGATGTAGATTTAGATGTAGATGTATGCCAGCACAAAGCTCACAATCTGCTGATGATATTGTGAAATGTATGTGTTCTGCGCAACACTGTTATTAACCTAGAAGCCTCCCTGAGTATCGATGAGAAATAGAGCATTCTTTACCAGGCACTCATCAAACTGGACGAAACTTTAACAATATTTCGACTGAAGTAACCCGATTAAAAACGCTTTTGAAAACTTTGTCACACATAATAAAATATGATTTTCTTATGTTTGTCAGCTATTCTATTATTGCCTCTCGTTTTAATACAGTGAAAGAAGTAAGAGATCAAGGAAATGTATTCTGTACAGTTCGAGCACAAGAAAACGCTACATTTTCAAAAATTCATACCGACGAAACGGTACAACTTGTTCACTTCAAACTTCAACCTATTAATAGAGTTGCAGTGGAAGTTTTTTACGGATGAGCGAAATTCTTTTGTTGTAGGCTGTACGGCAATTAGTCACGCAACAGAAAAGCAGATGCGACCGTTAGTTAGCAAAAGGAAGTCGGTAACATTTCGCACGCACACCAGGAACCATCCAGCAGTCTCCATTTATAAATGGTACAAACATTATGAAGAGGATGGCAAAAGTCTTGGTCGGGCTCTGGTGTCAGAGCAAAATGTTGATCGCGTTAGAGCAGCATTCCAGCGAAGGCCACAGAAACCATCAGTTGAGCAAGTCGTGAGTTTTAGATCGCACAAACAACCGTTTCAGAAATCTTGCTTAAAACTGCAGTTGTTCCAGGCACTCACTCCAGGCTGCACTATCTGACTTTTGCACAGAGATGTTGGCAAGGATGGACAGTGACAACTACAAATCAAAGAAGGTAATCTTTTGAAACGAAGAAACGTTTTACACTGGCAGTAAAGTTAATTGGTACAATGTTCACTTATGAGGAACAGAAAAGCCTAATTTGTTCACCAAGCATGAACTAGAGTTGATATAGCTCAATGTGTCGTGCGCAGTGTCAGCCCTTTCCTTTTCATGGAGGAAATCGTCCCAGGTATTTGCTACCTAAACATGTTTTCTTTGTGGCTTCCCTCTCAATTGCAAGAAGACTCCACTGACTTAATCTTGCAACAATATGGTGCACCCCCTCACTTTCACCTGCTCTTTATGAACACCTGAACGCACATCTGCCTGGACGATGGCTCGGCCGTGCAGATGCTGATCAAGACGTGTGATGCAGATGGCCACCGTAACCACAAGACTTAACCATTGTGGTTTTTTTTAAGGTGTTCCGTGAATGATAAAGTGTTTGCCTCACCCTTTCCAAGACTACCGCAGCAAATCACAGCTGCAGCAGAGGCCGACGCCATCAACATACATCTACATACATACTCCGCACTCCACCATACGGTGCGTGGTGGAGGGTACCTCGTACCACAACTTGCATCTTCTCTCCCTGTTCCACTCCCAAACAGAACGAGGGAAAAATGAGACACTTAAAGTAGTAAAGGAGTTTTGCTATTTGAGGAGCAAAATAACTGATGATGGTCGAAGTAGAGAGGATATAAAATGTAGTCTGGCAATGGCAAGGAAAGCGTTTCTGAAGAAGAGGAATTTGTTAACATTAAGTATAGATTTAAATGTCAGGAAGTCGTTTCTGAAAGTATTTGTATGGAGTGTAGCCATGTATGGAAGTGAAACGCGGATGATAAATCGTTTAGACAAGAAGAGAATAGAAGCTTTCGAAATGTGGTGCTACAGAAGAATGCTGAAGATTAGATGGGTAGATCACATAACTAATGAGGAAGTATTGAATAGGATTGGGGAGAAGAGAAGTTTGTGGCACAACTTGACTAGAAGAAGGGATCGGTTGGTAGGACATGATTTGAGGCATCAAGGGATCACAAATTTAGCATTGGAGGGCAGCGTGGAGGGTAAAAATCGTAGATGGAGACCAAGAGATCAATACACTAAACAGATTCAGAAGGATGTAGGTTGCAGTAGGTACTGGGAGATGAAAAAGCTTGCACAGGATAGAGTAGCATGGAGAGCTGCATCAAACCAGTCTCAGGACTGAAGACCACAACAACAAACAACAACAGGTGTGGTCATTTCTAAAAAAGCCGTTTGGTAACGGAGTTCGGTGTTATGACCAATACACCTCTTCTTCAATATTTTTTGTTACCTTCAGACTGAAACGTCCCCTTTGAACAATTTATATAAGACTGTGCTTAAACTGACACACAATATTTTTAGCGCAACGCAATCTGACTTTCAAAAATCCCTACAAAAGAATGGCCCTCACTAACATTAACCTATACCTTTCACAAATCACTTACCTCACAAAAATCTTCATTACTCGAACTATTGCAATACAGCGAGCGCCACTACTGCCAGCTAAATAAGATTCAAACTACGGAAGGCACTAACTACTGATAGGCATAGTTAGCAATTGAAAGATTTTAATAGAGAACAAACAATGTATTTACCTTAATAGTCATAATATATATAGCAGTTCATGACATCCAGTCTTACAAATTTCAAAACTCCACCATCTCTCTCCCCTCATCCACCACTGCTGGCGGCTCACCTCCAACTGCGCAACGCTACGCGCTGTTAACAGCCAACAGCCCAACACTACAATGACAGACAACAATGCAAACTAGCCACAGACTGCACACAGCACAGCCAGTGATTTTCATACAGAGCGCTACGTAATGTTGCCAATAAGAAAACATAAACAGCCTACTTACAATGTATGGAAGTGAAACGTGGACGATAAATAGTTAAGACAAGAAGAGAATAGAAGCTTTCGAAATGTGGTGCTGAAGATTAGATGGGTAGATCACATAACTAATGAGGAGTTATTGAATAGAATTGGGGAGAAGAAGAGCTTGTAGCACAACTTGACTAGAAGAAGAGATAGGTTGGTAGGACATGTTCTGAGACATAGAGGGATCACCAATTTAGTATTGGAGGGCAGAGTGGAGGGTAAAAATCGTAGAGGGAGACCAAGAGATGAATACACCAAGCAGATTCAGAAGGATGTAGGCTGCAGTAGGTACTGGGAGATGAAGAAGCTTGCACAGGGTAGAGTAGCATGGGGAGCTGCATCAAACCAGTCTCAGGACTGAAGACCACAACAACAACAACAACAACATATGCCTCCGTACGAGCCCTAATCTCTCTTATCTTATCTTTGTGGTCTTTCCACGAAATAAAGTTGGCGGCAGTAAAATTGTACTGCATTCAGCCTCAAATGCTGGTTCTCTAAATTTCCTCAGTAGCGATTCACGAAAAGAACGCCTCTTTTCCTCTAGAGACTCCCACCCGAGTTCCTGAAGCATTTCCGTAACACTCGCGTGATGATCAAACCTACCAGTAACAAATCTAGCAGTTCGCCTCTGAATTGCTTCTATGTCCTCCCTCAATCCGACCTGATAGGGATCCCAAACGCTCGAGCGGTAGTCAAGAATAGGGCGTATTAGAGTTTTATAAACTGTCTCCTTTACAGATGAACCACATCTTCCCAAAATTCTACCAATGAACCGAAGACGACTATCCGCCTTCCCCACAACTGCCATTACATGCTTGTCTCACTTCATGCCGCTCTGCAGTGTTACGACCAAATATTTAATCGACGTCACTGTGTCAACCGCCACACTACTAATGGAGTATTCAAACATTACGGGATTCTTTTTCGTATTCATTTGCATTAATTTACATTTATCTATATTTAGAGTTAGTTGCCATTCTTTACACCAATCACAAATCCCGTCCAAGTCATCTTGTATCCTCCCACAGTCACTCAACGACGACACCTTCCCGTACACCACAGCGTCATCAGCAAACAGCCGCACATTGCTATCCACCCTATACAGTCTAGATGAGAGAGAAGGATGCACCACGAAGGAATTATCCGAATGGGAAGAATATCGGTAGATGTGATGTACACGTACAGAATAAAAAAAACTGATTACAGTTTCATGAAAAAAATTGGGTGATTTATTCAAAAGAAAGAGCATCACAAACTAAGCAAGTCAATAGCGCGTTGGTCCACATCTGGTCCTTCTGTAAGCAGTTATTTGGCTTGGAATTGATGGAGTTGTTGGATCCCCGTACAAGTCTTTGGTCTGGAATCTCAACGACTGTAGTCTGTAGTCCCGCTACGAACAGAGCCTTGGCGACCAGCGAAGACGTATCTGGAGAGGCCACGGACACCGATGTGACAGCAACCAGACGTAGCCCGCCATATGGCCTGATAACCAGGAGTGGTGGTCGGAGGCTATTTCATTTCATAGTACGACCGCTTCGCTTTTAATCAACAGAACTCTTACAGCACAGCGGTACTTCGACGATTTTCTATGTTCAGTTTTGTTGCCCTTCATAGCAAGCAATGTCCGCCCCCGGTAGCGGAGTGGTCAGCGCGACAGAATGTCAATCCTAAGGGCCTGGGTTCGATTCCCGGCTGGGTCGGAGATTTTCTCCGCTCAGGAACTGGATGTTGTGTTGTCCTAATCAGCATCATTTCATCCCCATCGCACGGCAGGTCGCCGCAGTGGCGTCAAATCGAAAGACTTGCACCCGGCGAACAGTCTACCCGACGGGAGGCCCTAGTCACACGACATTTTTTATAGCAAGCAATCCTGGGCTTACATTTCAGCAATATAATACTCGCCCACACATACCAAGAGTTCCTATTGCGTGTCCTCGTGCTTGCCAAAACCTACCTTGGCCATCGAAAATGTCGAATCTCTCCCCAATTAAGAAAGTTTGGAGGATTATGGGCAGGGCTTTCAATCTAACTCGAGTTTTTTACGATCTAACGCACCATTAGGACAGAATTTGTCACGATATACTTCAGGAGTGCATCCAACAACTCTGTCAATCAATTCCAAGCCAAATAACTGCTGCCGGCCGCTGTGACCGAGCGGTTCTAGGCGCTTCAGTCCGGAACCGCGCTGCTGCTACAGTCACAGGTTCGATTCCTGCCTCGGGCGTGGATGTGTGCGATATCCTTAGGTTAGTTAGGTTTAAGTAGTTCTAAGCCTAAGGGACTGATGATCTCAGATGTTAAGTCTCATAGTGCTTAGAGCCATTTGAACCATCTGAAATAACTGCTTGCATAAGGAACAGAAGTGGACCAACAAGTAACTGACTTACTCAGCTTGTGGAGCTGTTTTACATGAATAAGTCGTTCGTTTTTTCTCAGATTATAATGATTTGTTTGTCTGTACATGTACAGCACATCTACCGATCTCCGTCCCATTCCTATGATTCCTTCGTGGTCTGTCCTTTTCTTTGTCTTAAGAGTGTATTTCATAAGGTTTTGGAAGAGTATAAATATTGTCTTGACATTTGCTGTGTGTCTCCAGGAGCGCTTATTAGCTTCCCGTAATCTGTAAGAAAACTTCCAGAGCTAAGCTATTAATGGATTCAAGTTTGAAGCGAATAACTTGTACCGGTTATTTTGTATGAACTTTTGGAAATGTAAAGTTGATTTGTGCTCACTCTGTATCTTCTTGTAGTCCGCAGTTCTGCTTCCAATTAATCCCATAACTTGCCCAAAATGAATCACTTGTGATGATTGTTTTCTCACTAGTTCCGTGAAGAACGCCCAGTAAAAACAGCTACTACAAGGCGTCCGCTCATGTCGTTTTCTTAAGGGGACATTGTACATGTAATTTGTTGAAATTTGACATTTTCTGTTTTCTACTCTATAATGTGCTTTGGGCTTTTCTGAATATTTTGATAAATAATACGTTAAAATCAGACAATTGTAAGACCTTCAAATAATATTTTGAACGTTGATATGTGACTCAAATTTCGCGGCTATGCATATACTGCCACTGTTGGGCAGTCATATCGTGGGAACTACAGAGTCTAGAAGGCTGTGAATTGCTTTGTTTTGTATCTACTGCCACGTCTCAGAAGTTGGCATTACTAATAAATGAAGCAGTCCTTTTTTCTGGTACTAGTTTTCGTTGAAAGTAGTGTGATTATCGGCTATTTCTGTACTAAGCCAACTTCTATTGCTTTTCATATGTAAATGAAATGACTAAGCGTAAAAGCAACTTCAAGAAATGCAAATTTGCGGCTAACAGATATGTGAGTCCTGCATTTTCTTCTGAAGTACTTGAAAACAAGTGTGCCAGCAGTGAAGGAAACCACGATAATGTTTTTGAAGTGGCCACGCCCCCCTAGTGCATCGACAAGGAAAGTAGTTTTAGAAACGGGTGACAGTGACAAGAGTAATGATATGGCAATCAAACCTATTTACACAGATTTGGCAAATTCTGAGTGACTAAAGAAGTGTTTACATGGGAAGACCCAGAATGTGACTGAGTCCTTCAATAATGTTGTGTGGTGCCTTGTGCCTAAAAATGTATTGTTGGCCTTGCGACTCTGAAGTTAGCAGTGTCTGACCCTGTAATAACTTTAAATGGTGGAAACTACGAAAGTTCTGGAGAAGTCATGCGTAAGATTTGGACAGAATACAGCTAAAGGACTGTGGGAACTGGATGAGCTCCGTGTATGTGAGGCAAAGTTAGCTACTCAGCAAATGACAAAAGAAGCAAGAAAGAAAAGGAGGCAAGCACTGGGCTGTTGTTACTGAAGAAGACACAGACTATGGGCCATGGCAATTCTAGTACATAAAAGACGCAGAAAGTCTGTGTAAGAATTTGTAATAAAAAAAGGCTTAAACCTCAATATCTCTGAACTAAATTTTTTGCAATAAATGACCAGTTTTCTAAAAAAGTACCGATGGTAAGGACATGAAATTTTCACAGCATGCCAAGTGTGAGAGTCAACACACAAGGGACTAGAGTAATTAAAATATCCTGAGTTGTTTTGTTTTTAAGTTCATTTATTTACAAACTCTGTCAAAAAATTGAGTGTTTGAAAAAAAAAGTTAACATGCCCCACAATACAATTTTAGTAATAATTCTAGTTCAGTGTATCTAGAAAGGTGCATTCAATAATTACGGAAAATTGTAAGTTGGTGTTTTAAAAAGTTTCCAAGATAATGGGGCACAAAATTCGATAATTTAACATTGGTGGCATAGGACATACAATGTGTACTTAACAGTACAATAAAAGAAACACGAGTGCCAGCAACAGCAACAACACTGGCGCTATTAGGTTACAGCTACACGGGAGTTTTTTAACTGAACATCTGTGCGATAAATAACCAATAAATATGATGTGGCTACACGGGATGAAAGGAAATTGAAACATGTTGTCGAAGGACAGGCGCATTGTCAAGGTCGTGCCGCAGACGGATGGATCTGTGCCCATTTTCTTGCATCAAAAGACACAAGCGGTAGCTGCTACGCGTGCGTGTTGCGGCCAAGGATACTGGTGGCCACGACTGTTGAGGGTTGCTCTACATTCACCTTAGTACGCTTGGCTAACCAGACACTCACAATGGAGTCTGTTGATAGCGAAGTGCGGATAATGGAGGTTGTAAAGCACAAATGTTTGTATGTTACTCGTTATTAAAAAAGGGTGCATGGACGACTGTGTGCGAAACAGTTGTCGGATATCGGTGTGGAAATATGGAAGCAGAATAAACATTTATAGTTCTTGGAAGAGCATAGCAATAAGAAGTCCACAAGCACATTAAAGTTACTCAGTTTCACGAAATACTGACTTATGTAGTACATTTGACAACTAATTAAGTGCATAATGATAACAGTATAAGGAATTTTATGATTGTTAGTTATGCCTTATTTTGTGTGGAAAGTAATTCACTTCTAGTCAGGGAGACCATACTACAGTTTGTAAGGAGTCGCCAAGATCTGGAGGTAAGGAGTATTTTTAACTATATTGAAAGACGAATGATGACTTTAGTCATAAAAAAGTCCAATTGCGACCTCGTTAAAAATACACGTAATATTGACTTTTAAATCATATTCTTGAAACAAAAAACGCCTGACTGCACTATATTTTATCCTTTCCCGAAGAGATAGGTGAGCACCCCCCCCCCCCCTTCTTTGCCCCCAGGTATGGGGCCCTTGATTCCAGTATCTATATGCTATCATTTTTCCATGGAAGCGATCCATGACTTGAAGTGAAATATGTCGCAAATGTTCTCATACATAGATTGCCCTTTGACTGTCCCTAGTTCCACGAGTTTGTAATCGAATCCATCCCGTTTTCTGACGAAGCTGTGTAGCAAGCAACATGTTCTGATAATTGAATTCGTAACTCAGCATGAAATTCAAGAACACGGTGAAATATTCGTCACTTATTGATTAATATTCCAAACGCACATTCGACAGATCTTCTCAATTCTTAACGTGCGTGCTTCACTCCTGTCTGTGCACACTGGACGGTGCTCCGAAACCTGCGTCATTTACCGCATAACATGTTGTGTTAATTAAAACACGCTATAACTAGATGTCTGTGGTAAGAAAACGGTCTGTGGTAAGAAAACTTTACGGTCATTTCCGTAAAACTGTTGCGTTAAGAAACGCCCTTGCAGCCTTGCCTCGCCTGGGCCAGCAACCGAATACTGCAGGCGTTGCCAGAACGCATCCGGTGTCATTCAAACACTCTGGTCACCGCTCTGAGAAACTCACGTGTTTGATTCTTTCGGCGCTGCTCTGTGCTGCTCACCTCCGAGTATGGATGGCCGTTATCGCTGAAACAACCGGTTTTTGATTATATTGTTTTTCTTCAACGCCAGTTTAACCGGCTTTTTAAAATCGCTCAAAATAATCGATTCCTGAAGTAACCGATTTTTGGATTATTATTCCTATTATTTGCTTTAATAAACGTGGTCTAGGGGTAGCGTCTTTGATTCATAATCAAAACGTCTTCGGTCCCGAGTTCTATCCCCGCCACTGCCTAAATTTTGATAAATAATCAGCATTGGTGGCCGAAGACTACCGGCATAAGAAGTCAGCCTCATTCTGCCAACGGCCTTGTCAAAGAGGGCGGAGAAGCGGATAGAGGTTCAGGGCACTCTCTTGCCCTAGGGGTGGGAAATTGCCCCTAAAGGCGGAAGAATCAGCAATGATCAACGACATGAGGATGCAGAAGGCAATGGAAACCACTGCATTAAAGACATGTAACGTGTATCCACAGGACATGTGGCCTGTAATTGAAGAAGTGTCATGATGATCTCTCCATTGGCAAAAGGTTCCGGAATAGTCCCCCATTCGGATCTCCGGGAGGAGACTGCCAAGGGGGAGGTTACCATGAGAAAAAGATTGAATAATCAACAAAAGAATAACGTTCTACGAGTCGGGGCGTGGAATGTCAGAAGCTTGAACGTGGTAGGGAAACTAGAAAATCTGAAAAGGGAAATGCAAAGGCTCAATCTAGATATAGTAGGGGTCAGTGAAGTGAAGTGGAAGGAAGACAAGGATTTCTGGTCAGATGAGTATCGGGTAATATCAACAGCATCAGAAAATGATATAACAGGTGTAGGATTCGTTATGAATAGGAAGGTAGGGCAGAGGGTGTGTTACTGTGAACAGTTCAGTGACTGGGTTGTTCTAATCAGAATCGACAGCAGACCAACACCGACAACGATAGTTCAGGTATACATGCCGACTTCGCAAGCTGAAGATGAACAGGTAGAGAACGTGTATGAGGATATTGAAAGGGTAATGCAGTATGTAAAGGGGGACGAAAATCTAATAGTCATGGGCGACTGGAATGCAGTTGTAGGGGAAGGAGTAGAAGAAAAGGTTACAGGAGAATATGGGCTTGGGACAAGGAATGAAAGAGGAGAAAGACTAATTGAGTTCTGTAACAAGTTTCAGCAAGTAATAGCGAATACCCTGTTCAAGAATCACAAGAGGAGGAGGTATACTTGGAAAAGGCCGGGAGATACGGGAAGATTTCAATTACATTACATCATGGTCAGACAGAGATTCCGAAATCAGATACTGGATTGTAAGGCGTACCCAGGAGCAGGTATAGACTCAGATCACAATATAGTAGTGATGAAGAGTAGGCTGAAGTTCAAAACATTAGTCAGGAAGAACCAATACGCAACGAAGTGGGATACGGAAGTACTAAGGAATGACGAGATACATTTGAAGTTCTCTAACTCTATAGATACAGCAATAAGGGATAGCGCAGTAGGCAGTACAGTTGAAGAGGAATGGACATCTCTAAAAAGGATCATCACAGAAGTTGGGAAGGAAAACATAGGTACAAAGTTAGGTAGCTGCAAAGAAACCATGGGTAACAGAAGAAATACTTCAGTTGATTGATGAAAGGAGGAAGTACAAACACGTTCCGGGAAAATCAGGAATACAGAAATACAAGTCGCTGAGGAATGAAATAAATAGGAAGTGCAGGGAAGCTAAGACGAAATGGCTGCAGGAAAAATGTGAAGATATCGAAAAAGATATGATTGTCGGATGGACAGATTCAGCATACAGGAAAGTCAAAACAACCTTTGGTGACATTAAAAGCAACGGTGGTAACATTAAGAGTGCAAAGGGAATTCCACTGTTAAATGCAGAGGAGAGAGCAGATAGGTGGAAAGAATACATTCAAAGACTCTATGAGGGTGAAGATTTGTCTGATGTGATAGAAGAACAAACAGGAGTCGATTTAGAAGAGATAGGGGATCCAGTATTAGAATCGGAATTTAAAAGAGCTTTGGAGGACTTACGGTCAAATAAGGCAGAAGGGATAGATAACATCCCATCAGAAGTTCTAAAATCATTGGGGGAAGTGGCAACAAAACGACTATTCACGTTGGTGTGTAGAATATATGAGTCTGGCGATATACCATCTGACTTTCGGAAAAGTATCATCCACACAATTCCGAAGACGGCAAGACCTGACAAGTGCGAGAATTATCGTACAATCAGCTTAAAAGCTCATGCATCGAAGCTGCTTACAAGAATAATATACAGAAGAATGGAAAAGAAAATTGAGAATGCGCTAGGTGACGATCAGTTTGGCTTTAGGAAAAGTAAAGGGACGAGAGAGGCAATTCTGACGTTACGGCTAATAATGGAAGCAAGGCTAAAGAAAATTCAAGACACTTTCATAGGATTTGTCGACCTGGAAAAAGCGTTCGACAATATAGAATGGTGCAAACTGTTCGATATTCTGAAAAAAGTAGGGGTAAGCTATAGGGAGAGACGAGTCATATACAATATGTACAACAACCAAGAGGGAATAATAAGAGTGGACGATCAAGAAAGAAGTGCTCGTATTAAGAAGGGTGTAGCCTTTCGCCCCTACTCTTCAATCTGCACATCGAGGAAGCAATGATGGAAATAAAAGAAAGGCTCAGGAGTGGAATTAAAATACAAGGTGAAAGGATATCAATGATACGATTCGCTGATGACATTGCTATCCTGAGTGAAAGTGAAGAAGAATTAAATGATCTGCTGAACGGAATGAACAGCCTAATGAGTACACAGTATGGTTTGAGAGTAAATCGGAGAAAGGCGAAGGTAATGAGAAGTAGTAGAAATGAGAACAGCGAGAAACTTAACATCAGGATTGATGGTCACGAAGTCAATGAAGTTAAGGAATTCTGCTACCTAGGCAGTAAAATAACCAATGACGGGCGGAGCAAGGAGGACATCAAAAGCAGACTCGCTATGGCAAAAAAGGCATTTCTGGCCAAGAGAAGTCTACTAATATCAAATACCGGCCTTAATTTGAGGAAGAAATTTCTGAGGATGTACGTCTGAAGTACAGCATTGTATGGTAGTGAAACATGGACTGTGGGAAAACCGGAACAGAAGAGAATCGCAGCATTTGAGATGTGGTGCTATAGACGAATGTTGAAAATTAGGTGGACTGATAAGACAACGAATGAGGAGGTTCTACGCAGAATCGGAGAGGAAAGGAATATGTGGAAAACACTGATAAGGAGAAGGGACAGGATGATAGGACATCTGCTAAGACATGAGGGAATGACTTCCATGGTACTAGAGGGAGCTGTAGAGGGCAAAAACTGTAGAGGAAGACAGAGATTGGAATACGTCAAGCAAATAATTGAGGACGTAGGTTGCAAGTGGTACTCTGAGATGAAGAGGTTAGCACAGGAAAGGAATTCGTGGCGGGCCGCATCAAACCAGTCAGTAGACTGATGACCAAAAATAAAAAAATAAAAAAACGTGTAAGTCTAATGATGAAGTTTGAATATACAAATTAAACGGGCAAGTAAAAGGAAACTTAATTCAAGTAGCATTTGCTATTTTTCTCGAGAAGTGTTAAGTGGCTGAATATTAGAAAAAAATCATTTGTATTCTACTACTGATTTCAGTTTTTTGGAACTGTTCAAAAATCATGATGTAATCGAGGATCACACCACTGTTTGGGTACTTCGAATAGTCAGGCTAAAGGGTGAAACTGAGGTTGAAGAACTCTGTTTTTCGTGTTAATTTGGCCGTTTTCAGTGGTACAAGCAGATAATGGCATATTTTCAGTTATCTGGGTAGTTAATATTTTATTTTTGTAATTTCTTGCGTGTTTGAGTGCCTACTAGACACAACCGTTTATTTTAATAACAGTGTAGTGTACAGTATCGCCGTTGCTATCGACCCTCGTATCGTACAGGCTTTTGTTTGTTTGGTTAGAACAGCTCAGTGTCGGTTAGACCGTCAGTGAGAGAGCACTTCGATTTCCTGCTGCTAATAAGGCGAGTACACCGTTCGCTTGTAGGGTAAACATAGTCATGTGTAGGGACTGTGGTTGTTGTGAGCGGACGCAAGGAGAATTGGCCACTCTTCGGGGGCAGGTGGAGGCTTTGTCTGTTAGGCTCATCGAGCTCGAGGCGCAGGCGTCGGCTCGTAGTGGCGTTGGGGCAACTGTGGTGAGACCTATGCCTACTTCGGTGGCCTTGGAATCGCATGGAACCCCTGATGTCGCTGCGTCTTCCGGCAGTGAGCATCTTACCGGTCAGCCATCACTCCAGGGTGAATGGCGGACAGTGGTGGGCTCGCGCGTGCCTGGCCGAAAGGCGAAGGTGGGATCTGGCCGCGTGGCAGCTGCCTTACCCCTTTCCAACAGGTACGGGGTGCTTCCTAGTGGTGATGACATCGTTTCCGAGCCGCCACAGGATGCCTCGCCTGTTGGGCCAGTGGCCGATTCTCCGGCAAGGTCCCGACAGTCACAGAGGGCGGGCCTATTAGTTATAGGGAGCTCCAACGTTAGGCGGGTTATGGAGCCCCTTAGGAAAATAGCGGGTAGGTCGGGGAAGAATGCCAGTGTGCACTCGGTGTGCTTGCCGGGGGGTCTCGCCCGTAATGTGGAGGAGGCCCTTCCGGCAGCTATTGAACGCACTGGGCGTGACCGGCTGCAGATAGTAGCACATGTCGGAACGAATGACGCCTGCCGCTTGGGTTCTGAGGCCATCCTTGGTTCCTTCCGGCGGCTGGCTGATTTGGTGAAGACAACCAGCATCGCACGCGGAGTGCAAGCTGAGCTTAATATCTGCAGCATAGTGCCCAGAGTCGATCGCGGTCCTCTGGTTTGGAGCCGTGTGGAGGGTCTAAACCAGAGGCTCAGACGACTCTGCGACTATAATGGTTGCAAATTCATCGACCTCCGTTATTGGGTGGAGAACTGTAGGGCCCCCCTAGACAGGTCAGGCGTGCACTACACACCGGAAGCAGCTACTAGGGTAGCAGAGTACGTGTGGCGTGCACACGGGGGTTTTTTAGGTTAGAGGGACCCCCCCTTGGGCGAAACGATAAAATACCTGACGGCTTACCAGAGAGGACATTATCATCGTTGATAAAGAACGTCCGTCCTCAGAGACCAAAAACAGGAAAAGTCAACGTAATATTGGTAAACTGCAGGAGTATCCAGGGCAAGGTTCCTGAATTAGTATCTCTTATTGAAGGAAATAGTGCGCATATAGTATTAGGAACGGAAAGTTGGTTAAAACCGGAAGTGAACAGTAACGAAATCCTAGACACAGAATGGAATATATACCGCAAGGATAGGATAAACGCCAATGGTGGAGGAGTATTTATAGCAGTAAAGAATTCAATAATATCCAGTGAAGTTATTAGCGAATGCGAATGTGAAATAATCTGGGTTAAGTTAAGTATCAAAGGTGGGTCAGATATGATAGTCGGATGCTTCTATAGACCACCTGCATCAGCAACCGTAGTAGTTGAGCGCCTCAGAGAGAACCTGCAGAACGTCGTGAAGAAGTTTCGTGATCATACTATTGTAATAGGGGGAGACTTCAATCTACCAGGTATAGAATGGGATAGTCACACAATCAGAACTGGAGCCAGGGACAGAGACTCTTGTGACATTATCCTGACTGCCTTGTCCGAGAATTACTTCGAGCAGATAGTTAGAGAACCAACTCGTGAAGCTAACGTTTTAGACCTCATAGCAACAAATAGACCGGAACTTTTCGACTCCGTGAATGTAGAAGAGGGTATCAGTGATCATAAGTCAGTGGTTGCATCAATGACTACAAGTGTAATAAGAAATGCCAAGAAAGGAAGGAAAATATATTTGCTTAACAAGAGTGATAGGGCACAAATCGCAGAATATCTGAGTGACCACCATCAAACGTTCATTTCTGAGGAAGAGGATGTGGAACAAAAATGGAAAAAATTCAGAAACATCGTCCAGTACGCCTTAGATAAGTTCGTACCGACTAAGGTCCAAAGCGAGGGGAAAGATCCACCGTGGTATAACAAGCATGTACGAAAGGTACTACGGAAACAAAGAAAGCTTCGTCATAGGTTTAAGAGTAGTCGAATCATAGCTGATAAGGAAAAGCTGAACGAAGCGAAAAAGAGCGTAAAGAGAGCAATGAGAGAAGCATTCAACGAATTCGAACATAAAACATTGGCAAACAATCTAAACAAGAACCCTAAAAAGTTTTGGTCATATGTAAAATCGGTAAGCGGATCTAAATCCCCTATTCAGTCACTCGTTGACCACGATGGCACCGAAACAGAGGACGACCGAAGAAAGGCAGAAATACTGAATTCAGTGTTCCGAAACTGTTTCACTGCGGAAAATCGTAACACGGTCCCTGACTTCAGCCGTCGCACGGACGCCAAAATGGAAAATATTGAAATAAACGATATCGGAATTGAAAAACAACTGCTATCACTTAGTAGCGGAAAAGCATCCGGACCAGACGAGATACCCTTAAGATTCTACAGTGATTATGCTAAAGAACTTGCCCCCTTTCTATCAGCAATTTATCGTAGATCGCTGGAAGAACGTAAAGTACCTAGCGACTGGAAGAAAGCGCAGGTCGTTCCCATTTTCAAGAAGGGTCATAAATCAGATGCGAATAATTATAGGCCTATTTCGCTTACGTCAATCTGTTGTAGAATAATGGAACATGTTTTGTGTTCTCGTATTATGACGTTCTTAGATAATACAAATCTCCTTCATCATAACCAACATGGATTCCGCAAACAGAGATCATGTGAAACTCAGCTCGCCCTATTTGCCCAAGAAATTCACAGTGCCGTAGACACTGGCGAGCAGATTGATGCCGTATTCCTGGACTTCAGGAAGGCATTTGATACGGTTCCGCACTTACGTTTAGTGAAAAAAATACGAGCTTACGGAATATCGGACCAGGTTTGTGATTGGATTCAGGATTTCCTAGAAGAAAGAACACAACATGTCATTCTTAACGGTTCAAAATCTGCAGATGTAGAGGTAATTTCGGGAGTACCGCAGGGAAGCGTGATAGGACCTTTATTGTTTACAATATACATAAATGACTTAGTTGACAACATCGGTAGCTCCGTGAGGCTATTTGCAGATGACACGGTTGTCTACAAGAAAGTAGCAACATCAGAAGACTCGTACGTACTCCAGGAGGACCTGCAGAGGATTAATGCATGGTGCGACAGCTGGCAGCTTTCCCTAAACGTAGATAAATGTAATATAATGCGCATACATAGGGGCAGAAATCCATTCCAGTACGATTATGCCATAGGTGGTAAATCATTGGAAGCGGTAACGACCGTAAAATACTTAGGAGTTACTATCCGGAGCGATCTGAAGTGGAATGATCACATAAAACAAATAGTGGGAAAAGCAGGCGCCAGGTTGAGATTCATAGGAAGAATTCTAAGAAAATGTGACTCATCGACGAAAGAAGTAGCTTACAAAACGCTTGTTCGTCCGATTCTTGAGTATTGCTCATCAGTATGGGACCCTTACCAGGTTGGATTAATAGAAGAGATAGGCATGATCCAGCGAAAAGCAGCGCGATTCGTCATGGGGACATTTAGTCAGCGCGAGAGCGTTACGGAGATGCTGAACAAGCTCCAGTGGCGGACACTTCAAGAAAGGCGTTACGCAATACGGAGAGGTTTATTATCGAAATTACGAGAGAGCACATTCCGGGAAGAGATGGGCAACATATTACTACCGCCCACATATATCTCGCGTAATGATCACAACGAAAAGATCCGAGAAATTAGAGCAAATACGGAGACTTACAAGCAGTCGTTCTTCCCACGCACAATTCGTGAATGGAACAGGGAAGGGGGGATCAGATAGTGGTACAATAAGTACCCTCCGCCACACACCGTAAGGTGGCTCGCGGAGTATAGATGTAGATGTAGATTATATAGACAAAGGCAGCAGAACAGCTACTTGCTATTTTTATTGTGAAGTATGAAAGAATTGTTAAATTTCAATATTTCTCCTTTTATGATATCGCACGTTTGTTGTGATTTCCCCCATTTGTAATCTTTTAAAGCAAATGGAGCGTTGTAGTTCACCGATACCACACTTCGCAAGAGCCATCCAGGCTAGGGATGGTACCATTCAGTAATACGATTTCTGACGATGACAGCGAGAAACTGCCATTAGACCAGATACGGCAAGGCTTGCACGTTGCAAGTACATGCATACAATCCAATATGCCACGCCACATAGTAACGGGTACATTAGTATCTCAGCAATATTTTACTAACTCTTTTGCCATGTGTTTTTTGCTCGTTTCTGTCGGCATTGTTATTAAAATAACATTGATCCCTTTTCCCGTTTACTATAATAACGCAATATCTCAAAGCAATGGAAATATTACGAATAAAAATTACTCGTTTTTTTTAAAAAAAAAAACAAGGCTTATTTAAAAACCAAAAAGCTTAGCGCTGCTGCTATTGATAATTGATATTTCGATTTTTCACCCGGTTATTAGTAGAAAATAAAAAACACCTGTTATAACTGAGATCAAACAAATACCAGTTATTCAGAACTAAAATACCGGTATCGGTTTTAACCGGTCGGTTTTTCCCATCCTTAACTGCGAGTCGCTCTACTTGCAGCGCCTCTATAATCAAGTTCATTGAATTCACTAGCGCTGCTGTACTTGCTCAGCGACGCTCCAGTATAAACGCACGTACTAGTATCATTACAAACAACGAAGACAGACTAGTCAGAAAAAAGACACGGGCTTTGAAAAAGAAAGCAGCAAGAATATGGCTTACTCATGTTAATCGCCAGAACCGGCACGTGTGCTGTCTTCCGGCACAGTAGTACAGGCATCAGAGCACGCATACATCCTGCGAATTAGTCCGTTAATGTGGCGCGTGCGGTACTTCCGTTGAAGCCGGTTTTTCCAACCGTACATAACCTAAAGGCGCACTTTCATGTCGGCTCCAATAACCCGTCCCCATCAATTTTCTCAAACCGAGTAAATGAGTGCAAAACGTTTCGAATGACTTCCGGCCATTAACGCGTTCCGGATATCACACCTTGGTCTTTGGTAAACATAGTTGATACACACTAAAGTCTGTAAAATAGCGGTTCTTTTTTTCTGTTTCACGTCGACAGGTTGTTTATTTGATACCAGTTCGACGAAGATTGGACAGAAACCTACCTACTACTCTCTTTATGAAACAGCCACGACGTTTTCCAAGAGTGATATGAGACAAGCAATTACTGCCCAAACACAGTTAATGACGTCGTCTTTCCATTTCAATTCACCTTCTGACGGAACAATTCCACTTACTAGCAGTAAGTAGTTTAAGAATGCAGCCTTATGCTACTGAAGTTCCAGTGTCAAAATGGTTCAAATGGCTCTGAGCACTATGGGACTCAACTGCTGAGGTCATTAGTCCCCTAGAACTTAGAACTAGTTAAACCTAACTAACCTAAGGACATCACAAACATCCATGCCCGAGGCAGGATTTGAACCTGCGACCGTGGCGGTCTTGCGGTTCCAGACTGCAGCGCCTTTAACCGCACGGCCACTTCGACCGGCGAAGTTCCAGTGTCATTCCGGAAATATCCAAGCTGTACGCTATGAGAAGAAATTCTGGTTCATTGTCAATTTATGCTCGCTGCTTAAGACATTGGCCATTTCGCACGATACGTTACAGTATATAACACGTCGTGCACAACATGTCACCTATGTTAATTATCTGTTAAGTTTAGGTTAGAGCATTTGCTTGAAAACTGTTTGAAAGAGAAAATCATTTTTAAATAAAAGGTGGGAACTTATTACTTGATAGCCCATACCGTGATGGGCGATGATGACCTCGCCGATTAGCACCCTAAAACACTAATCATCATCATCGTCCTCACCACCATCCCGTAACATGATGTCACTGAATTGTTTTTTTCAGTTATAAAGACACCGAGGTGACAAAGTCATGGGAGACCGATATGTACATATACAGTTGGCTGTGGTATCGCGTACACAAGGTATAAACGGGCAGTCCATTCGTGGAGCTGTCATTTGTACTCAGGTGATTCAAGTGGAAAGATTTCTGACGTGATTATGGTCGCACGACTGGAATTAACAGACTTCGAAAGAGGAATGGCAGTTGGCGTTAGACGCATGAGACATTCCATTTCGGAACTCGTTAGGGAATTCAAAGTTCCCAAATCCGCAGTGCCAAGAGTGTGTCGAGAATACCAAATTCCAGGCGTTACCTGTCAGCACGGAAACGCAGTGGCCGTCGGCCTTCACTTAACAGAGTTTGGGTAGAGCTGTCAGAATTAACAGGCAAGCAGTACAACAAGCATAAAATAACTGTAGAAATCAATTTGGGACATACGACGATCCTATCCGTTATGACAGTGCGGCGAAATTTGGCGTTAATGGGCTGTGGCACAGACGACCGACGAGAATGCCCTTGCTAACAGCACGACGTCGCATGTAGCCCCTCTCCCGGGCTCGTGATCATGTCAGTTGAACCTTAGACGACTGGAAAACTGTAGCCTGGTCAGATGAGTTCCGATTTCAATTGGTAAGAGCTGATGGTAGAGTTAGAGTGTGGCGCAGTCCCCACGAAGCCATGTACCCAAATTGTCGACAAGGCACTGTGCAACCTGGTGGTGTCTGGGCAATGGTGTGACCGTGTTTACATGGAATGGACTGTGTCCTCTGCTTCAACCAAACCGATTATTAACTGTAAATTTTTATGTTCGGCTACTTGGAGACTTCAGCTTACCAAACAACGATATCATGCCACGGGGCCACAATTGTTAGCGACTGGTTTGAAGAACATTCTTGAGAATTCGAGTGAATGAGTTGGCCGCCCAGATCGCCAGAGATTAATCCCGTCGAAGATTTATGGAACATAGTCGAGAGGTTAGTTCATGCGAACATCCTGCACCGGCAACACTTTCATGGTTAAAATTGACTTATATGTATATGGACGGCTATAGAGGCAGCGTGTTTCTGCAGGTGACACAGAAATTTACCTACGATGTGTTCGTTTGACTGGTGAATGTAGTTCCAGAAAAAAAAACTATTCTAGGGGGAAAATCTCTGAGGCTAAAATTACTCGTGAAAATTGTGGAATAACCCGTGTAAAATAAAATTACATATCTGCAAACTATGTATGAATTTTCAGCATTCTGGATTCTACATCTACATCTACATCCATACTCCGCAAGCCACCTGACGGTGTGTGGCGGAGGGTACCTTGAGTACCGCTATCGGTTCTCCCTTCTATTCCACTCTCGTATTGTTCGTGGAAAGAAGGACTGTCGCTATGCCTCTGTGTGGGCTCTAATCTCTCTGTTTTTATCCTCATGGTCTCTTCGCGAGATATATGTAGGAGGGAGCAATATACTGCTTGACTCTTCGGTGAAGGTATGTTCTCGAAACTTCAACAAAAGCTCGTACCGAGCTACTGAGCGTCTCTCCTGCAGGGTCTTCCACTGGAGTTTATCTATCATCTCCGTAACGCTTTCGCGATTACTAAATGATCCTGTAACGAAGCGCGCTGCTCTCCGTTGGATCATCTCTATCTCTTCTATCAACACTATCTGCTACGGATCCCACACTGCTGAGCAGTATTCAAGCAGTGGGCGAACAAGTGTACTGTAACCTACTTCCTTGGTTTTCGGATTGCATTTCCTTAGGATTCTTCCAATGAATCTCAGTCTGGCATTCGCTTTACCCACGATCAACTTTATATGATCATTCCATTTTAAATCACTCCTAATGCGTACTCCCAGATAATTTATGGAATTAACTGCTTCCAGTTGCTGACCTGCTATATTGTAGCTAAATGATAAGGGATCTATCTTTCTATGTATTCGCAGCACATTTCACTTGTCTACATTGAGATTGAATTGGCATTCCCTGCACCATGCGTCAATTCGCTGCAGATCCTCCTACATTTCAGTACAATTTTCCATTGTTATAACCTCTCGATATACAACAGCATCATCCGCAAAAAGCCTCAGTGAACTCCCGATGTCATCCACAAGGTCATTTATGTATACTGTGAATAGCAACGGTCCTACGACACTCCCCTGCGGCACACTTGAAATCACTCTTACTTCGGAAGACTTCTCTCCATTGAGAATGACATGCTGCGTTCTGTTTTCTAGGAACTCTTCAATCCAATCACACAATTGCTCTGATAGTCCATATGCTCTTACTTTGTTCATTAAACGACTGTGGGGAACTGTATCGAACACCTTGCGGAAGTCAAGAAACACGGCATCCACCTTGGAACCCGTGTCTATGGCCCTCTGAGTCTCATGGACGAATAGTGCGAGCTGGGTTTCACATGACCGTCTTTTTCGAAACCCATGCTGATTCCTACAGAGTAGATTTCTAGTCTCCAGAAAAGTCATTATACTCGAACGTAATACGTGTTCCAAATTTCTACAACTGATCGATGTTAGAGATATAGGTCTATAGTTCTGCACATCTGTTCGGCGTCCCTTCTTGAAAACGGGGATGACCTGTGCCCTTTTCCAATCCTTTGGAACGTTACGCTCTTCTAGAGACCTATGGTACACCGCTGCAAGAAGGGGGGCAAGTTCCTTCGCGTACTCTGTGTAAAATCGAACTGGTATCCCATCAGGTTCAGCGGCCTTTCCTCTTTTGAGCGATTTTAATTGTTTCTCTATCCCTCTGTCGTCTACTTCGGTATCTACCATTTTGTCATCTGTGCGAAAATCTAGAGAAGGAACTACAGTGCAGTCTTCCTCTGTGAAACAGCTTTGGAAAAAGACATTTACTATTTCGGCCTGTCGGCCTGTCCTCTGTGTCAGTACCATTTTGGTCACAGAGTGTCTGGACATTTTGTTTTGATCCACTTACCACTTTGACATAAGACCAAAATTTCTTAGGATTTTCTGCCAAGTCAGTACATAGAACTTTACTTTTGGATTCATTGAACGCCTCTCGCATAGCCCTCCTCACACTACGTTTCGCTTCGCGTAATTTTTGTTTGTCTGCAAGGCTTTGGCTATGTTTATGTTTGCTGTGAAGTTCCCTTTGCTTCCGCAGCAGTTTTCTAACTCGGTTGTTGTACCACGGTGGCTCTTTTCTATCTCTTACGATCTTGCTTGGCACATACTCATCTAACGCATATTGTACGATGGTTTTGAACTTTGTCCACTGATCCTCAACACTATCTGTACTTGAGACAAAACTTTTGTGTTGAGCCGTCAGGTACTCTGTAATCTGCTTTTTGTCACTTTTGCTAAACAGAAAAATCTTCCTACCTTTTTTAATATATCTATTTACGGCTGAAATCATCGATGCCGTAACCGCTTTATGATCGCTGATTCTCTGTTCTGCGTTAACTGTTTCAAATAATTCGGGTCTGTTTGTCACCAGAAGGTCTAATATGTTATCGCCACGGCTCGGTTCTCTGTTTAACTGCTCAAGGTAGTTTTCAGATAAAGCACTTTAAAAAATTTCACTGGATTCTTTGTCCCTGCCACCCGTTATGAACGTTTGAGTCTCCCACTCTATATCCGGTAAATTAAAATCTCCACCCAGAACTATAACATAGTTGGGAAATCTACTCGAAATATTTTTCAAATTATCCTTCAGGTGCTCAGCCACAACAGCTGCTGAGCCAGGGGGCCTATAGAGACATCCAATTACCATGTGTGAGCTTGCTTTAACCGTGACCTTCACCCAAATTATTTCACGTTTCGGATCTCCGTCAATTTCCTTCGATACTATTGCACTTCTTATGGCTATAAACACGCCTCCCCCTTCACTGTCCAGCCTGTCTCTGCGGTATACATTCCAATCTGAGTTTAGGATTTCATTACTGTTTACGTCTGGTTTCAGCCAACTTTCTGTCCCTAGTACTATGTGGGCATTGTGATCGTTTATTAATGAGAGTAGTTCTGGGACCTTTCTATAGACGCTCCTGCAGTTTACTATTAGCACATTAATATTGTTATTCCCTGTTGCATTTTGCCTACTCCTACCTTGCCGCGTCTCAGGAGGCGTCTTGTCGGGCCTAGGGAGGGAATTCTCTAACCTAAAAAACCCACATGTGCACTCCACACGTACTCCGCTACCCTTGTAGCCACTTCCTGCGTGTAGTGCACGCCTGACCTATTCAGGGGAACCCTACATTTCACCACCCTATAGCGGAGGTCGAGAAATTTGCACCCTAGACCTCCGCAGAATCGTCTGAGCCTCTGGTTTAAGCCTTCTACTCGGCTCTAAACCAGAGGACCGCGAGCGGTTCTGGGAACGATACTACAAATAGTTAGCTCACATTCTACCCCGCGAGCGAGGCTTTCCGCCTTCACCAACTCCGCCAACCGCCTGTACGCACTGAGGATGACCTCTGAACCCAGACGGTAGGAGTCATTGGTGCCGACATGAGCAACAATTTGCAGTCGGGTGCACCCAGTGCTCTCTATCGCCGCCGGCAGGGCCTCCTCCACATCTCGGATGAGACCCCCCGGCAAGCAGACAGAGTGAACACTGGCCTTCTTCCCCGATCTTTCCGCTATTTCCCTAAGGGGCTCCATCACCCGCCTAACGTTGGCGCTCCCAATAACTAATAAACCCCTCCCCCCGTGTGCCTGCTCGGACCTTGCTGAAGGAGCGGCCACATGGCCACTCACAGGCAGAGCGGGCGATGCCACACGGCCAGCCTCCACATTGGCCCTCCACCTCGTGCGCCGCGAACGCCGCTGAACCTGCCTTGGGGAGAGGGTGGCCCAACCGCGCCCGGTACCCGCGAAGATGTCTCGACAGCAGGGACCGTGGGCGAAGCATGCAACACATGGGGTGTACCATGCGACGCACCAGACTCCCCACTGTCGCTACACTCCGAGGCAGCAGCCTGAAGACGGCTGACCGCGGCCATCAACACGTTCAGCTGTTCGCGAACAGTGGCCAGCTCCTCCTGCGTCCGTACACAGCAGTCACACATCCTACCCATCCTAAGAAATCAATGTACTGTAGAGAGTTAATCAACTTTTAACTAGACTGCTAATTCACTAAAGGCGGCTGATAGCTGACTAAACTGTGGTTGCTAGACACTTCTTGTAGAAAACAATGAAAATAGCGCTACCTGTCTCTGGACTGTATTGAAAACAAACACTAGCACTACTGGCACTATGGCTGACTAAAGGGACTTTCTCTGACTGTATTCAAAAGAAACACGAAATCTATGGAATACTATTACTATCACTCGACAATTAAAGCTTCCTAAAAGCAAAAACACACGGAAGAAGAAGTGACAAGTAAGAAAAATACAGTTAATACTTAAATTAACGTAGCTCGCTGCACAGCACAGCAGACACTATCTTGTGCTAACCAAGGGTAGGACAGCTTTCTACACACATGATGTGGGATCAGAGGCACCCTGCCGGAATCTCAATACGTTTAATTCATTATGAAATCCAACATAGGATTACACAGCCAAATGGTTGCAGATAACTGTTAGGTACACTGACCTAGGTTTCGGCATCTAGGCAAAGGCTGAAACGTTTGATTTCACTTTTGACTTGAGCATACTTGCTCTAAATTCTGACCATTGCTTTTTAGCAACGTAATTTTATGATTTTCAAAATTTCATTCTGATGAAGACACCCTTAGCAGATGTCGAAACCTAGGTCACTGCGCCTAACAGTTATTTGCAACCGGTTGGCTGTATAACCCTATGTTGAAGCTAGTATACGGTTGCTAAGTAACAGCCATATTTAAAACTGTCACCACAAAATTCTCTCGAATTTCTAGCATTCCACTAAAGTGTAGACCCAACACGGCCGATGGCGGCGATAAATACTGCAGCCTGTTACGTCGGTGCCATTTGTTACGTTACATATAAAAAATTATATATATATTTAATATATTTTAATTTTTAATTTATCAGCCTGAACTTTTGTTAGAGCATGATTCTTTCTCTCAGGGATATTATCACTTTTACTTACGTGCATAAGTAAATATGAAACGGGTTCTTCAAGGGCCGCTGTTATTCATGTACCAACTCTAGATTTTGAACGCGATGACTAAAATATAGTTGCTGTAAACTGAATTGAATGTAATTTTGTTAATTTCTATTTATTGATTGCAAAGCAAGGTTCGAGAGAATTTCGATTGTTGCCGTGTAGCGGCCAAGATAAAACTTCCTGAACTCATGGAATCTGTATAATTTAAAAAATTAACTTAAACGTAAATTAATTATCTGTTGCGATTTAAAAAGGTTCTTACAACGAAATACCTCGAATTTACAGTTACTGTTAACACTGAAAAATAAATTAATACTTCAGCCCGTAATGGGCGACCAGAGGCTGCATCGGAAGAAGAGCTTCCCGCAGCGCAAATTTCTGAAAAAATGCTTATTAAAAATAATTAGCCACTGCGAGCATTTGAGGTGACAACTATTACAAGGAAATTAATTTTTTGATAACAATAATTAGTTTATTTTAGCATAATACAGAATAACTTACATAAATTATGTGTAGCCGCTCAATGGCTGAATTCCATATCGCGAAACAAAACAGTGTGTGTACCATAAAATACGTCCTTCCTCCTCGGCCGTACAATCGCGTCTCTTTTGATCCTTTTTCACTTTCATAGACATTAAAGAAAGATGCTACTCTTAAATTATCGGTGCATATCAGTTGTTTCAAGAACATTAACTGTATCTTTTATACTAATTATATTCATAAAATACGTTAACTACGGTTTACAACCGATAAAAATGTCAATATTTATGTGACGTACCATCACAAGCCTTAGCAATCAATACACAGGGTGAACATCAATAAAACGGACAAACTGCAGGTGCGGATTCCTGACCGGAAATAGAGGGAAAAAGGTCATACGAACATGTGCCCGGAAATGCATCGTTGTCACGGTAGACAGCGCTGACAAATGAGAGTTTCTCTGTCCAAGTGCCATGTGTTCCTTGTGTGTTGCAGGCTGTGTGACACGCAGTGTACTGTAAGCAGCAGAATGGTCCGGTATTCATGTCGAGAAAAATCCGAGCGAGTGTTTGTGTACGGCCGAGCAGATGGAATCAGTTGAGAGGCAGCACGACTATACCAAAACAAGTACCCTCAGAAACACCAACCACATCACACAACATTCAAAGACCTTTTTCTCGGCGTATTCCCGTCATGAATACCGGACCATTCTGCTGCCTACAGTACGCCGCTTCAATCACACAGCCCGCAACACACAAGGAACACATGGCACGTGGTCAGAGAAATTGTCATTCGTCAGCGTCATCTACCGTGGCAACGAAATATTTCCGGAGCCATATTCATAGGACCCTTGTCCGTCATTTCCAGTCAGCAATCCGTCCCTGCAGTTTATCGGTTTTATTAATGTTCACATTCTATATCTTGAGTTATCTTAGAAGTCGCTCTGTAGTCGGGAAAGTATGCCGATTCCTTTATGTGCTGATCTGCAGTCAAGATGGATAGCAACATTTACAGAACCATGCCAAAACAGTGTCTTCTATCTTCTTTTGTCGCTTCCTTGTTCATACCTTACCGTGCTGAACATGGGATCGAGTCTAACACCCCTGCGCATGGATTCAGTCGCAAATTTCATACACGCGAACATCGCAGCAGTATGCCAGTAATCCGTCCCCAATTCCCACAACGACTTCCCCTGTCCCTGATGCACAACGCAGTCACAACAGTGGTTTACTGTTTGTCTGCAAAAAAGGGAAACCCGCGATGGCTTGCTCATTCTGCATTCGGTTTTGCACGTCAGAGTTATTTTAGTACACTAGTAAAAACAACAGCCAAGCTATTATGTAGGTGTTTACATTTATGCTTAACACAGATACCGCATTAGAAAAAAGAAAAGTACAATTCTCTACGCTAGGAGAGAAGAAAAAAAGTGAAATGTCAAGGTCGAAAAGATGTACTCTCCAGGACTTGGGCGTTTTCGAAGCCATGCAGTCACAGAGCTAGGAATCTACATTCTAGTTATCACAATGACAATAATTTGACGAACTGGAAAGACGAAGATTATGTTGGTACAGTCCTAGGATGCTAAAGACTGTTTTGGGAGGTTTCTCACATTCATCTAGTCATCTAGTCATTTGCCAACTCTGGGCCACACCTTATATAAATTTCTACTCCAGTCGACACTTAAAAAAAAATTAAAAAAAAAAAGAACATGAGTTAAATTTTAAAGGCAAACATAGTGTTACAGATGGCATCAAAGATGAATCAGCCTTTTAAAAATTTATTCCCCGTTTCACCACTTCGAGGGGTATTACTGTGGCGTTTTTGTCGGTATCTAGGAGGATTTTCAGGAAACTATTACACGTATTTTTGAGTCTAGTTTCTATAGCGAACTTAAACGTAAAGTACCTTAGGCGACTGATAAAGAAGAAGCTTTCGAATCCAAAGGAAGGGACAGCACGCTAAGTGTTCTATCTTGTCATTGTCGAGTTCTACTCCTTATCCAGTTGGTCCATCGTTGGATATTTCGTGTTTAGCCTAGAACGTAGAGTTTTTCATGGTGCGTACCATCGTTTCCCGGCTATAGCAAATTACACTTTATTTTCTTTAATGTATTTTGGTGGTTCAAATGGCTCTGAGCACTACGCGACTTAATTTCTGAGGTCATCAGTCGCCTAGAACTTAGAACTAATTAAACCTAACTAACCTAAGGGCATCACACACATCCATGCCCGAGGTAGGATTCGAACCTGCGACCGTAGCGGTCGCTCGGCTCCAGACTGTAGCGCCTACAACAGCACGGCCACTCCGGCCAGCTAATATATTTTATTACTGTAGTCGTATCATCTACATTCCATAGTGCCGAGTATCCTTTGTCTTGTATCCCCGTGGCATTTTCAGTCTAAAATACAAAATAAAGTTCCTAAAATAAAAACCAGTGTAAATAAAAGAAAAATTCAACATGTTCCTGATCTTTCCTACGTACGCTATGGTAATGTCCCTGCGCTACAAGTGGCAACAATCCTCACTAGACGATACGACCGATAACTTATGAACATTTTCTGTTTTAGCGACAATTCGTAAACCATGAAGTATGCAGAATACAAGAACATCCATTATGAATTCGCACAGATGGATAAATTACTTGAGGAATGTAGTAGTTCGGCTTGGGAAAGTTTTTCTGTTGTTATTATACTTCAAAGCAGCTAAACCAGTACGTCTTGCTCATTTAAAAACCACATTCGTTAATGATGATAACTTCGAATAATTATTACTTTTCTTTTGGAACTGAATTTTATGTTGTTTATTAAGTACATATACGTATTTCATCCAATGCATAAAACTAAGCTGTTGTACGGAGCTGAGAAGACCACATAAAGCAATAATGACAGAGGTACAGACATATGAAAAAGTTTTACGCATCATATGAAGATCGCGTGATCCTCAGTTTAATCACTTTAAATTTCATCACACGTTACATCTAATTGCTTTTCGCATCTTCAGAGGTCTGCAAAGAAAATGTTTATTGTAATTATTTGTTTAGTCTAATTCTTTGAGTGATTTAGTTGAAGTTTGAAATATCGTGTTTCTCAGCAGCACTTCTACTTTAACTCGTTATTTACATCAGTTACTAGTGAAGTATATCCACTGAACACTTTTATAGCTCGGGGTCCCGGTTTCGATTCCCGGCGGGGTCAGGGATTTTCACCTGCCTCGAGATGACTGGGTGTTTGTGTTGTCCTCATCATTTTCATCATCATTCATGAAAGTGGCGAGACTGGACTGAGCAACGGTTGAGAATTTGTGTGGGCGCTGATAACTGCGCAGTCGAGCGTCCCACAAACCAAACATCATCATCACTTTTATAGCTCGGCCTTATACACGTGACGATCTGATGTTTTGATCACTCATTTGGACTCAGAAACTATCTTGTGTTTACAGCCCGCCCGGTTAACCGAGCGGTCTAACGCACGGCTTTCCGGAGCGGGAAGGAGCGCCTGGTCCCCGGCACGAAACCGCCCGGCGGGCTTGTGTCGAGGTCCGGTAAGCCGGTCAGTCTGTGGATGGTTTATAGGCGGTTTTCCATCTGCCTCGGCGAATGCGGGCTGGTTCCCCTTATTCCGCCTCAGCCACACTATGTTGGCGATCGCTGCGCAAACAAGTTTTCCAGGGTACACACACCACCATTACTCTCTACCACGCAAACGTAGGGGTTACACTCGCGTTATGTGAGACTTTCCCTCGGGGTGGACCACCGGGGGCCGAACTGCACAATAGCCCTGAGTTCAGTGTGGAGCGGCGGAGGGGTGAAATGGACTGCGGGGTAGTCAAATGGTTCAAATGGCTCTGAGCACTATGGGACTCAACTGCTGAGGTCATTAGTCCCCTAGAACTTAGAACTAGTTAAACCTAACTAACCTAAGGACATCACAAACATCCATGCCCGAGGCAGGATTCGAACCTGCGACCGTAGCGGTCTTGCGGTTCCAGACTGCAGCGCCTTTAACCGCACGGCCATTTCGGCCGGCGCGGGGTAGTCGTCGTGCAGTTGTGGACCTCTGCGGTTGCGGCGGGGACGGAGCCTCTCCGTCGTTTCTAGGCCCTCGGTTAAGATACAACATACAACATCTTGTGTTTAAGCTTACAGTGTACCACATTACCTGTGGTCTGTAGTTAATCTTGCTGCGGAGCTGACTGAAGAATCGTGTGAGGGATGGGGAAAGCTGTCGTGGCAGTGGAGGTACTATCTTTTTTATGTTTGTTTCCCGAATCTGATTTCATTTAGTAGTAATTTGTGTATTAGTCGGAATTTGATTCTGGAGTTGGGGCTTTTTTTTTTTTGGTCAATGAGGATTATTTTTTACGGCTCGCTGAGTCAAACCATCTTTGTCGGAACTGAGCATTCTCGTACGATTGTTATACGAGCTTCTACCTTCAATATCAGAGAATTTCATTGTACCGGTCAAACCAGTAGCAGTACGACATTTTACCGCTAGACGTCTCAAGGTATACGCCTTAGCTACTGCGGCACAAACTTGAGTCATCTTTGGCGCATGCAGTTGTGAGTTGTAGTGGAGGGTATCAGTGCGTGTTTCAGCGCTTACGAGAACTGTAAAATGAACAACGCGAAGGAGCCACGGATTTGCATCAAATTTTCTTTCATCAGGGCATTCGAAAGTGTGACAATTCTACATACGCAGGAAGCTGCCACGGGCAGACTGGAATAAAAACAGACATTGCAGTCCTTTATACGAGATGCTACCCAACCTGTCCGAGAATTTCAACATAAAATCAGAAAGCTGTACTGACGACTTAACGTCCTCTGTCGTCTTCAAAGTTGTGAACTCAGGAATATATGCAACGGTCCCAGCGTTCTTTGCATTTTTGGGTGCACCCTGTTAGTCCGCAGGGTGAACAGTGTTCAAGACCCGTTGCGATTCAACCTGGATATCTTCAGTCATCAAAACGTCACCCTTTAAAAGCGATTTTCATCTTCAGGAACAGGAAAAAGTGGCAAAGGCTAGGCCTAGCTAATAGGGAGGATAATGGACCGTTGCCATGTTGTTTTGGCAAGGAATTCCTTCACAATGAGCGAGGTGTGCGCGGGAGCATTATTAAGGTGCCCCAACTAGTCTTTCTTTTTTCACAACTCTGGCTGTTCGCACCGAACATTTTGCTCCAGTCGCCTCAAAACCTCGCAGTAAAACTGCAAAACTGCCCATTGACAGTGTGAGCAAGTGAAACAAACTCCTTATGCACTATTCCCCGAATGTTGAAAAAAAAAATGATCAGCATTCATTTTGCTACGAACTCGTCGAGATTTTTCCAGCCTTGGAGAAGACAGTATTACCATTGTGAAGATTGCTGTTTGAGTGTCATTACCGTAGACCGAAGATTGATCAGCTGTTATGACTCTGGATAGGAATTTTGGACACTGTCGAGCTCTTTATTGCAGCTAAGTGCACATCTGAATCCTGAGGTTTCGTTAGCCGATGCTGAGAAGGCGAGTGAAGAAACTTTGCTGCAATTCTATACATGTTCAGTTCATTCGCTAGAATTCGTTGACATGTACCTTACGACAGCCAAAGTCCGTTACAAAAATTGTGAATTGTCTGCCTTTGGTCTTCGTGAATCACGTGACGCACTTTTCTGATCATTTCCGGTGTTGTGGATGTTGACGGTCGACCAGATTTTTTGTCATCTTCCATACATTATCGGCCTTCGTTGAAGAGCTTGAAACACTCAAATGTTCTTGCTTGACTCAGTGCACTCTCGTCAATGGCCTCTGTCAGCGTGTGGTGGGTTTCCACTGCAGTTTTCTTCTTGTTTTTGGCGGAATAGAAATAACTGTACCGTGTACTACTATAATGCAGTACCATAACAATACCGGGCCGATAGTCTGCAGCCCATTCCAGTCCACATTCCAGTCTTTTTAAATCCAGGTCAGTCTCCTGGATCAACTGTACATGACCTGGCGCACAGTCCACCCACTCCGAAAACATGACCTTTTCTGTCTGGTAAGTACAGCTGTAAACAGCACCAAATAAATATTTACAGATGCCTTAAACCCGAACAAGATATGGCAATGACGCTATCATTTTATTCTACATGATTTTGAACTGATATTTTCTCGCGTAACTGACACAGTACCACACGTTTCATATTGAACTCCAACGTCCATTATTTCTAGGAGCCCAGAGTGTCTTAAACAGAAATGTTGCTATTCTATGAAACACCGGAACCTTAGATTTCTCTTGTATGCGCAGGAGACCATGTTTTTTCAGCGCTCGTGTTTTCAGTTGTAAACAGGCAACGAAAGTTACAAAATACTGCCAAATGCCAGTACACCAAAAACTGTTTTAATAAAACAGTAATAACTGACTTATTGGGAACGCGGAGTGTATTTAACAAAAATATGGACTTTCAGTAATCCAAAGAAATACACATCGGTATCGTTGGGCCAGTGTGGCAGGGACTTTCCGTTTCAAACACTAATAACAAACGAAACTAATTAATCGGATGTTTCTCACCTTCAACTCCCACTGTATTTCAGAAAGGGTCCAAAAATGTCACTCGGTATCTAGCAGTATTCTTGTCGCAACAGTGATTTGCAGTGACTCCCTTCCCCACGAGTATATCCAGGACTCGACTGTAGAGGCTAGCTGCAGGCAGTACCATTGTAAGAAAGGTTGTTCCACCTAATCTGTGCACCTTGATCCAATCTTATTTATGACGAATTTATGGTACCAGTTCTCTTCAAGAAACAGCTGCCAGCATATATCGTGGAATAAACTACTGCAGCCACATTTTTTTAGAAAGCCGACGTCATAAACCTGTTTAAACTCAACTCAGAATATGAGTAATGCGCGGGTAATGGTGATTTAATTACAATGCCTAGCATATATTACAGCCTTGGTCAGTAAAAAATACAGTCTTAATAATTCGTCGAAAATTTATTCCTGGAGTGCAGAATGTTTCCACAAAATAATTCTCAGTAACTCCTTTTGAACTTTTTTCTTTTCTTTTGTCTGCTTCTAACTGCTAGTGTTCGTGGAGTCGTAGCGCCTGTTCCGTTCACCGCAACGGCCCACCGTTATGGTGTGAGGTCTGAAGATGGTCTAAAATAGACTGAAACCGGTAATCTAAAAAAAATTTAAAAAAATAAATAAAAGACAAGTTTATTGCGGTTGTGGGCTGTGCCTGTTTATGTTTATTTCGAAACTACTGACCAAATGCAGTCGTAGTGAGATGACACCAACACTTTCACCAGTACCGCACAGACGTGGGTGACGCTGATCCGCCATGTGGTCCAGATCTTGCACAGTGCGATTTCCATCTTTTCGACAAGCTGAAAGAACGTCCTGCTGAAAGACGTTTTCCAAAACTGAGTATTTCACACAGCCGCTCTTGGATGGCTATGTGACCACGGAGCGGATTTAAGTCGTCAAGGAACTGAATGACTGGCAGAATATTCAGACTGTAGTTTACAGAGTCTTGGTGGTTATGTTGAAAATTAGCCTCGTTTATCTTTGTCAGTTTGAAGTGTGGAGGAATATTCAATAAAAGTTACTTGGTGTGCCTTGATAATGTGTACCGAACTTTTTGAAGTTCCTCGTAGTAGTACGAGGGCGTACTGAAAAGTAACGCCTCTGAATATTCTTAAGTGAAAACTTTTAAGGCATTTTTTAAATAAAACAAACTTAATTAATATTTTACATCTCTACTCTTCATGTCTATGTATTTACTTCTCAACATAGTCACTCTGCCGACAAACACATTTTTTCCGACGAGAGACCAATTCGGTGATACCGTCGCTGTAGAATGTTTGATTTCGTTGACGGAGCCACAACCTCACGTCTGCTTGCAACGCCCCATCACTATCAAAGCGAAGTCATCGAAGGGGTTCTTTAAGTTCTGAAAACAGATGAAAATCGGATATAGCCAAATCGGGATTGTATGGAGGATGATCGATAACAGTGAACCCAAAGCGTCGGATTGTTGCGGATGTCGCCGCACTCGTGTGTGGTCTGGCGTTGCTGTGCTGAAGGGAAGGTGCTCCATGTGTGGACGACTCATAGAATTCATGCTTTCAGTTTCCTGAGCTGTTTCTCACGTAGAGACAAAGTCACATAACGAACTACCGTGATACATGCTACAAGTCAGAGCGCTCTAGCGGCAGAGTGTTGCAATTTATGTCACTGAAGCGGGAAAGTCGACCGACTAATATGCATGACATGTAATACCTCAAGCGATTCTGAGAACAGATATAAATTTTTAAATCGACCTCGTAGTAGTAGTAGTAGTAGTAGTAGTAGTAGTAGTAGTAGTCGTAGTAGTAAGAAATAGTAGTTCTCTTCAACCAAGATCACTTTTACATGGATATTGGTCTTATCATGGAATTACAGTTTCAGAAAAAAAAGGCAATTAATGCAAGGTGAAGCCGAACACGACCGGTTAGATTTCAGAGGTTCAAAGGATATTTTCTTATCACTTTGGGACAAGGAATCGGTGGCTCACTATAAGTAATGATGTGACTAATTTCGATTTATTAAGTTTGTTGCTTTAGTTTTTTTCGCTTCTATGAAAGTACCTTCTCAATAGTGAAAAGGACTGCAACATACAGGTACAGTCATGAGAACATAAAACACAAAACACGGAGTAATGTAACAACCGTCAGAAGAAACACACATACTTTTTCACAGTCTATTCTGTCAGTGCACAGTACACTACACTACATAACAAAAGGAGGACTGTTCGATTACAGTTACTATTCAAAATGTCGACTACCACCTACCACAGCTAACGTTAACATACAGCTATCGGTAAAACAACCGCGAGACAGGACTAGCAGTACTGAGTGCAGGCTCGGCGAAGAGTCAAGTGGACATTATTGTTGTCAGCTGCAAGTACCGTGAGTGAAAGGAACAAGTTGGTTCCCAAACAACACACACAGAGCGTACTGGTTTGCACTCTTGTTCAGATTTCTCAGTGCAAATACAGCTATAAAGATAAATAGAAATAAGAAATCAAACGAAATACCATTGGTTTACTCATACTGAGTATGAAGGGGTGATCTGTATTTACTTTCTTAGGAGAAGAAAAACTTCTTAGCCAAGATCGCGATAAAACACTGTATTGTGGATAACCGATTTCGGTAAAACTACGTTACCATCATCGGATCTGTAATAATAGTACAAAAAGTGCTACAAACACTTTAACAAATAATTCCAGATTAACCCATAGAGGAATCGATGACAACATATCTTCGTACAGATTATGTGTACAGATGATGTGTAAGATGTCTTAACTATTTTTTGTCAGGAAGAAATCATCAAGTAGGTTTTTAGCGTTTTAGAACTTTTATATTTGGAATCATGGTTGGTTTTAAATTACGTATTGGACTTTTAATGGTAGTAACTATGCACTGCAACGACGCCTGCCGTACTTGTTGTCAGTTCATCTCATGCATCGGCTGTTGACAGTCAGTCTTGTGGTGCCCTAGCAGGCATGACGTATGGTAATACGGATGCAATGTTGTGGAACTAGGTGCCAAGGAATAACTGGTGAAATTACACACAATTTTCAGTAACACTCTTTATTCAAATTTGGTGCAAGACTTTACGATATTTTTTTTAAAAAAAACAACAATCATTTAACGAATATGTCACAATTTACGATAGGAAAGCACCTTTAAATTATGAAATTATTATAAACAATTTCACGCCAGTAAAAGGCAATTACAGGCAAGCAATTTAACGTATACAACGCGACGCTGTATAATATTTCGAGCTCAGCTAAATTACAGGTAAATTTCACTCCAATAATAAATGAATACAATTAGAATATATGACTACTTTTGGACACACAAATTTCCAATTTGGTTACAACAGCCATAGCTACGGCCGCCCACAACAGCCTCACTCAGGCTCATTAAATGGCGCAGAATCTAACTTGTCTGCAACATATATAAAGACAATCCTGTTTACAAAAGTTCTCAAAATAGAAAAACCAAAACGCATGAGTCATACACACGGGGGAGGGTGGGGGGACACTCATGGTTAATAGCATTAACATTTCCAAATTTATAAAAAAAAATTCTGCAGGTTAACTTACGGCAAACACACGCGCTCGGAAGGTAGGACGTGCGAACTTTTACAACATTCTCCTTTCAAGGCAACAATTTCTACCCGTAGTGAAACGCCAAACTTTTGCATCGTAAGAAAACACGCTAATAACCTACTCTCTGTATAAAACACATAAGCACGCTGAGTAAAAGCCTTAGAAGGTACTGAATTGGGAAAACACACAACAGTTTTTGCTGACTAGAAACAATATAAAAAATCCACTACGGTGTACATTAACAACCTTGCTTGATTATAGCCAAATATACATAAACACAAATTTACGTAAGTTACAGCTTACAGATGAGCAGGAATTCGTTATGCAATTGACTAGTTCTTACCACGAGGCAAAAGGAATTTTTCTTCTTTCTTAGAGTACCTTTTACACGTGAGTCTAGTAATACTAGTTATGGCAGGCGAGAGAATGGATCAGATCTTAGAGCCTTGCATTTTAAACAGTACAGCCATTGGTGCCTTAGACTTTCGCAGACATGGAAGAGGCTAACAGTCGAATAAACCCGTAGGTAAGCTGGGAGGAAAAAGAAGCAATCCGAACCACAGATTTACTCTGACCCCCCCCCCCCTTTTCGTCCTTAAAAGGGGAAAAACGGACCACTGACTCTAACATTACCACCTTCCCGCGGGTGGCCAGACGAGAATGAATGGCGGGAAACCCTCAAAATATACGGCTGGTATAGTTAACAAGAATAAGTAAATTGAATTCAATTAAACTTCATAAAATCTGTTAACAATCAATACTCAACGTCTAGTGCGTTACGACTTCCAGGACTGAACCAACGCAGCACCACCAAATGCTTGCCGAGCCGCCCGCTGCCAGCCGTTTCAAGGGACGCAGGAAGGCGCGGCGATTTTCAGAACCACCTCGCCGGTCGACAGCTTACGGCCGAACTGCAAATTAGGCCCTTTGCGGACCCACGCTCAGGAAGATTCCTTTCGCGACGAGCAGTTAACGCCCCATACCACCGAGCCGCTGCTCGCGGCGCTTACGCTGATGCCGCGGTCTGCGTGTTGTCCCTCTAGCATAGGCAGAGAAGTCGCTTCTTGATGCCACGACTGCCAACTCTCCACGAGAGCCCATACAGCCACTTCTTCAACCCACGCGAACAGCCCACTTTTCCCCTTTCCCACAAGAGGGAGACACCGAAGCCTTCAAATGCGACAACGGTGCCACCGCCAGAAAACGGAGGGCGACTGCTTCACGCTACGCGCTGCGGCGCGCTTTTCAAAGCTAACTGCACTACGGCTCAAGAACTTTTATATTTGGAGTCACTGTTGATTTTAAATTACCTCTTTGACTTTTGATGGTAAAAACTATGCACCGCAGCGACTCCTGGCGTACTAGTCAGTTCATCTCATGCATTGGCTGTTGACAGTCAGTCTTGTGGTGCCCTAGTAGGCATGACGTGTTAATCATGTGGATGCAATGTTGTAGCGATGTGTGTACATAGTAATTTTAACTTGTACTTTTGAAGTGCCAAAACATTATTCATGTCATATGTTGTATATCCGCAGATTTAATGAAAAGATTTTGTGTGCATCTGTGACGAGATGTTTATAATAGCCTATATGAAGATGTGTTGTCATTGATTCCTCTATGGGTTAATGTGGCATTATTTGTTAAACAATATTTAGCGCCTTTCATAATGTTGTTACTGATCTCATGATGGTAACATAGTTTACCGAAACTGGTCATCCACAATAAAGTGCTTTATCGCGATCTTGGCTAAGAAGTTTTTCTTCTCCTAAGAAAGGAAATACCATTACTTTGAAACGGGCCACCAGCAACCAATGGTCTCTTATACCAAAATTGTCAGGAAATATCCCTGGAAAACTGCCGCTAAGCTTTTCGCTCATTTCTCAACACCAACCATTGCATACAATCACACTGTGTGCGATATGGAATATGACGACGATATTTGATTTCCGTTTTGTGCGCCGCAACTTACCATGTGCTTGTCAGCAAAAAACGACCCAGCATTCTCCTACAATGCTTGAGATTTTCTTTGAGACTGAAACAGAATAAGATTATCCATAAAAAGATTATCCATTGCAGACCTTTAATGAAAAGTATCCGGAAAATAAATCATAAAAAATACTCAAGTGTGTTGTGAAATGACAAGATGTTTTATTGTTAACTATTTGTGTTACATTTCTTAACTGACCCCTGCTCTATATTATGCAAGCAATACTGTACTGAATACAATATATAATTTTTAACAGTCTTTTAAATGAGTTTCGTATAGTAATCTCTTTTATACTCGTACTTTTAGATATGAACAACTTTACTGCTTGGTAGAAAATGCTGTTTCCAGTTTTATGTTTATTCTTTCTTGGTAATTTAAGTTCAGTCTAGACCTTGTTCTATGGTCACGGACAGAGCTGTTACTGCAGTAATTGTCAAGGTTACTCTTTATGTGATTAACTGATTGATAAATGTACTCACATGATATGGTCAAAATTCAAAAGCATAACTACGATGGGGCGACAGAGGAAATGCCTCCCCCACCCCCCGGATGGTCGAATAGCTCCCTGGCACCAAAATGAAAGAAAGGGTTAAGTATAAGGACAAACTAAAATAGAAATGAAAACTGAGAAATACGTTCATCGATTTATATTTACAAACTTCCATAGCATGTTGGAAGTCAGTTGCTGACTGTGAAACCAGTAATGTTTCTGTAAGACGGTTTTACTGTGTAAGAACGGGTATGATTTAGCTTTAAAACGTCTGAAACCGTAACCTCGAAATAATAAAGATCGCTCGAAACGCTGAAGTTGTTTTTTCTAGAAGCCATTTCATTCGCGTGTTTCTAGCTGTGGAATATGTGTTTCTGTTTAATTAACAGCGTTTCACTGTACCCCACCACGGCTGACCGATCTTAGTTCGCTCCCTTCGTTATTGATAAGCGTTTGCTTACTTGGCGCAAGCACCGGCGTTCTCAGGGGTTTCCAGAAACTGATGGAGTAGTTTATACTTTTTACAGATATATCCTCTCTTTGTCCACTTCCTCATCCTTCCCCTTCTCTCTGTTCTTCATCTCCTCCCCCTCTCTCTGTCTCTCACCTCCTTCTCCCTCTCTATGTCCATTACCCCCCCCCCGCCCTTCCACTCCTCCCCCTTTCTCTGGCATTGAGATTTATTTTTACTTCAAGTTCATATTCCGAATAGTATTCTAACAATGAGCCGATATGCCACAAATACAACTTTCCTGTAAAAACCGTACGTATAGGAATGATTTAACTGCCCCACAGTCGTAGTTAAATGTGTTTGCGAGAACAAACCCACACATACTGATACAAAGGGCCGGCCGGTGTGGCCGAACGGTTCTAGGCGCTACAGTCTGGAACCGCGCGACCGCTACGGTCGCAGGTTCGAATCCTGCCTCGGGCATGGATGTGTGTGGTGTCCTTAGGTTAGTTAGGTTTAAGTAGTTCTAAGATCTAGGGGACTGATGACCACAGAAGTTAAGTCCTATAGTGCTCAGAGCCATTTTGATACAAAACACAACACAGCAGTTTCTTTCTCGCAATCGTTCTTAACAGAAAACCTGTACATTTTTATGCATGAGGTGACTATTGGTAGGGCTTAAGTACAGTTGATTCTTTGTCAGATGGCACTCTCTCAGTTCGCTTCTTGCCAGATTTCCTCGAAAGGGTGGTAGTTAGCTGTGGACGCCAGTAGATGCAGTGAAAGACGTTCTGTGTCGGGAGGCGCTCTCCCAGGGTGGCAGCTATTTGTGGTCACCGGTAATTGTAGTGAAAAAAGATTCAGAATGAGTTACTTATTTCCAGAAAAATATTGGCAGCGTCTTGACTCGTCAATGCCCGTTGAGGAATCGCGTCCTAACCTGCCTACAACCCGCTGAAGGCAGCGCCAGCTGTTTCACTGGCAGTTCGCCATTTGCAGTGGCCTCGAAACCGGCTGTACCATGACCCGCGGCAGTGAGTGACAGCGGCACATGTATTGGACTTACACACGCAGACCTGGGAGGAGCTCTGTACCCTCCCGCTTACCACCCTTCTTCCACGTCCGTCGTACCGTGATGACGGTTGCCGTGTAGAAGTGAAGTCCTACGATATTGGCCTACCAACCAGGTAGGCCCTATTCAGTTCGCTGGAATGTCAGGAACGCGGGGGTCCTAATCCTACTGAGAAGGAAAGACCTCCAGACTCTCCCGCCTATGACGTAGGTAGACTGTGGTGTTGAACCCTGTACTGGTGATTATAGTGAGGTAGCCATTTTTTCCTGTAATGGCCGTAGCGTGCAGGACATCTGCAACAGGCCTGTGCCAGACGTCACTTCGCTGCAATCAGGGAATCGAGTATGAGCGTCAGGTACGCCATCGAGCAGTCTGACCGACCGCCTTATGAGCTAAACTGCTGAGGTATTTATAGAACGAAGCAGTGGCTAATGTTTACCCGACGTCATTCATCATGACCGCATAGGGCTTACTATTAGGAAGGTATCAGTGGTTTCCCATCTGCAATGCTTGCTTAACGAGTTTGTAACAGTATAGAACTGGTTCGTAAAAGCTCTTGGTACCGTTCGTTGCATTCGCCTTAGCCTTTCAAAATGGTTCAAATGGCTCTGAGCACTATGGGACTCAACTGCTGAGGTCATAAGCCCCCTAGAACTTAGAACTAGTTAAACCTAACTAATCTAAGGACATCACAAACATCCATGCCCGAGGCAGGATTCGAACCTGCGACCATAGCGGTCTTGCGGTTCCAGACTGCAGCGCCTTTAACCGCACGGCCACTTCGGCCGGCCCTTAGCCTTTCTTTCGTCACATAACGAAGGTGACGTGAGCCTTTTTAGGTGCCCTGACCCAGTACATTCTGCTTAAGGCTGCTGCCTGACTTGCCAGAAACGCTGATGTTGTGTTTTGCCCTGACCCAGTCTTGGTGGCGAAATGTTTTCGGCGTGACCGCCTCGTGTCGACATTGCCGTAATGTAGCGAGAGAACTTCTCCCAGCGACTTCGAAAATTTTACCCATTTTTTGCCCTATACAAGGCTGGCATGCAACAGTTTTTTTAAGAAAGAAACATGCACTGGATGTCCGTATGAATGCTTATTACTAGAGACCGGATTATATGCATTTGCATGTTGTACATGCATTTGCATATTCGGCTCCATTTCACCAGTTATTGCATATTTGAACTAAAAACTAGTGACGATGCATATTTTCGCACTACGTTTACAATATTTTAAAAATTTAGACGGGCGGTCTCTAGTTCGATCTAGTTTTAATGTCTCACAGATTGACCGCGACCAAGAACTGCGTGCAATCGTTAACCGAGGGGCCTCTGCCTAGCGAAATGATTACAGAAGAGGAACAGGAACAGGCAGACAGAGATAATGCTTCTGCGTCCGCTACCACGCTTAATCCCCTTCGCTGTCATACCGTACGCGTCGGTAGCAATTAAATTAAACTACGCAAGCTTTTAGTTGCATGTCCATTGTTTCAGTTTAGCTTTTTATTTACTTGTACACAATTCAGTGTGTTTACGACGTGTAGTGTGTAACGTGTTGTGCGCCATGCCGCCCGGAAAAAGAAACGTTGTTTCGTGGATAGCTGACCATCCTGGAACATTTACATACGATGGAATTTTTTTTATATTTTCGAGTTTGTGAGATAAACGTATCATGCAAAAAAAAGTTTCAAGTAGACCAGCATGTCAATACAGGTCTTCATATCGCAGGAATGCAGAAGAAAGGACGACCACTTCTGACAACAGCAACTTGCAGTAGCAGAGATTTGTCCAAACATAACCAAAAAAAGTCGGTTTAACATGTATCTATGTGAAGCATTCATAGCAACCAATATTCCTCTTCACAAACATACATACCCTATCCTCAAAGGCTTCCTGCGCAATTATTCCTTAAATCAAAATACACCAGATGAATCAACGTTGCGTAAAAATTACTTACCGACAATTTGTGTAAATGTTCTGGAAGAAATACGCAATGAACTCAAGGACAGCATTATCTGAAGTTCAGTTGACGAAACTACAGACACTTGTGGCCATTAGATTGCAAATTTAATTGTTGGTGCTTTAAAAGTAGAGGCTTCTTCTTCCTACTTTGCGGCCTGCAAAGAACTTGAAACTGCAAATCATTCAACGATCGCCAGTTTCGCGAATGATGTTATTAGAAAAATATTCCCAAAATCTTCTGCAGATGAAAGGGTGTTTGTATTTATTTCAGATGCTGCTCCCTATATGATCAAAGAAGGAAAATCCGTCCGAGTACTTTATCCCAATTTCATTCGTGTGACGTGCTTTGCTCATGGAGTACAGTGCCTTGCTGAAGAAGTACTTTCCATGTTTGTGAATGTAAGTAAACTGATTTCATTCACAAAGAAAGTGTTTCTAAAGGTTCCTGCTCGCAACGAAACCTACAAAGGAAAACTACCAACTGTACCTTTAGCTCCCGAACAAGTGGTAACTCGTTGTGGTATGTGGGTCGAAGCTCTGTTGTTTTACAGTAAACATTTCGAGGCCATCAGAGGGCTAGTAAACGACTTTGATAGTGCACAGGGTTTGTCAGTTTGCCAGTCCAAGGAGGCTTTCAATGACTCGGGTATAAAAAAAGACATTCCTGTGATTAGCACACTTTTTTCCCATGAACCTGCAAGTATTAAAAAGCTTGAAACTCAAGGTTTGGCGTTGAATGAATCTATTCAGTTAATGAATAAAATTATTATAGTGAACTCCTCATTGCCCGAGGTATTCCCAAGAAAACTTAAAGAAAAGTTTGAAAACATCTTAAACAATAACCCAGGCTTTGAACCCTTTTATTACTGGGAGAGATGAACTTTTATCAGAAATAATGAGTGTCAACATAGCATCCAAATTCAAATACTGCCCTGTTTCCTCAGTTGATGCAGAACGGTTCTATCCTGCTTATAAAAATGTTTTGAGTGATCGAAGACACAATCTTAGTACCGAACATTTGAAACAGTACTTAGTCGTTTATGTTTACAATAGTAGAAAAATGTAAAATAAATTGTAAATGATGCTTTGGTCAAATAGTATTAATTAAAAGTTAACGCTGTTCAAAAAATTCATGATTGTATGTTGTTTTTTATAGAAAATATTACGGAGTTTTTGAGTGTACCCCGCTGCGTGTAATATATCTTGAAATTGGTCCTGTACATATCGACTGTTTCGCGGCGACTCACTCGTATCGCATCGGATTCTTACCGACAGTATTAGCAAAGAAGAAACAAGTCGAAACACGGTATGCGTCCCCAGTTTGCAAATTCTTAGAAAATAATCCCAGAAAGGCCCCCTTCCTAACCTCTACCAGCCGGCCGCGGTGGTCTAGCGGTTCTAGGCGCTCAGTCCGGAACCGCGCGACTCCTACGGTCGCAGGTTCGAATCCTGCCTCGGGCATGGATGTGTGTGATGTCCTTAGGTTAGTTAGGTTTAAGTAGTTCTAAGTTCTAGGGGACTGATGACCACAGATGTTAAGTCCCATAGTGCTCAGAGCCATTTGAACCATTTTTAACCTCTACCAGAAAGGATTAAGAAAATTATATCAGCGTTCTAAATGTACCGATTTTTCGCGTGGCCGGCGCTCTTCCTAGTAATTGATAGGAATAGATTTTAGATATAATGCACTCAGTAACTACCATGTTTTTTTTATTATTTGATCCTCCGTGTTTCGACTCTTTTCATGCATTGTAAGGAATTTTCATGCATATTTTAAGGTTGTTTTGATGCATATAATCCGGTCTGTGTTTATTACATTATAATGTAGATGTTTGAAGTGCACCAGTCAAACACTTTTCGAGATTTTTGGCAATAACTTCCCTCCTCATCCTCTCCCTTTAAATTTATATACTATATATACTAAAAATACATATAGCCTACGTCTGTTTTAATGTTTGTTAGAGTATTGCGTAAAAATCTGAATGAAACTGGTCAAGAATTTTGCGAGATTTTTGGTAACAATGTTTCGCATTTGCCTATTGCGTGTATATTTATTAAAAATATATAGCCTATGGCTGTCAGAACGTCCATTAGAGCGTATAGTGTAAAAATTTGAAGTAAATCTTTCAACTTTTCGAGATTTTTGCTAACCACCTTTCCCCCTTACATAGTACAGTCAAAAAATTGTAGCCTATGTCCGTCAGGACGTTTATTAGAATATCATGTAAAAATATGAAGTAAATCGGTCAAGAACTTCTAGAGATTTTTGGTAACAATGTTAAACATCGACCTGCGTTTGTACAGCAGTATAGATTTCAAATATATATTTATATAGCACATGTATTAAAAATATTAGCCTATGTCTGTCCGAAAGTTTACTAGCGTTTAGTGTAAAAATCTGAAGTAAATCGATACCGAACTTCTAAAAAATTTTGTCAGCTATGTTTCCCCTGTATATGAATACGACATATATTCAAAAAACTCGTAACCTTGTCCGTTCTAACATTTGAAAAATTTTGCAGGAAATCGGTCTAGTATTTTCCGAGATTTCCGGAAGGCTTTTGACACTGTGAGGTCACAGTTCGTAGTATTCGACCGAAAGTCATCGAGTAAAACAGAAGTGATTTCTGGCGTTCCCCAAGGTAGTTTTATAGGCCCTTTGCTGTTCCTTATCTATATAAATGATTTGGGAGACAATCTGAGCAGCCGTCTTCGGTTGTTTGTAGATGACGCTGTCGTTTATCGACTAATAAAGTCATCAGAAGATCAAAACAAACTGCAAAACGAATTAGAAAAGATATCTGAATGGTGTGAAAAGTGGCAGTTGACCCTACGTAACGAAAAGTGTGAGGTCATCCACATGAGTGCTAAAAGGAGCCCGTTAAACTTCGGTTACACGATAAATCAGTCTAATCTAAAAGCCGTAAATTCAACTAAATACCTAGATATTACAATTATGAGCAACTTAAATTGGAAGAAACACATGGAAAATGTTGTGGGGAAGGCTAACCAAAGGCTGCGTTTTATTGGCAGGACACTTAGAAAATGTAACAGACCTACTAAGGAGACTGCCTACACTACGCTTCTCCGTCCTCTTTTAGAATGCTGCTGCGCGGTATGGGATCCTTACCAGATAGAACTGACGGAGTACATCGAAAAGGTTCAAAGAAAGGCAGCACGTATTGAATTATCGCGAGATATGGGAGAGAGTGTCACTGAAATTATATAAGATTTGGGCAGGACATCATTAAAAGAAAGGTGTTTTTCGTTGCAACGGAATCTTCTCACGAAATTCCAATCACCACTTTCTCCTCCGAATGCGAAAATATTTTGTTGACAGCGACAGCGGAGGAACGATCACCACGATAAAATAAGGGAAATCAGAGCTCGTACGGAAAGATATAGGTGTTCTTTTTTTCCGCGCGCTATACGAGATTGGAACAATAGAGAATTGTGAAGGTGGTTCAATGAAACCTCTGCCAGGCACTTAAATATGATTTGAAGAGTATCCTTGTAGATGTAGATGTAAAGACCTTAATCAAAGACTTGCTTTATATAGTAGTATAGATATAGATATGAAAGCAGAAAAAGAATAAACATTGAGTTTTTCTTAAATAATAGACTACTTAGCAGGTACTCATGCGCTCCTTTCAAATTAACTTTTTGTTTCTCTCTTGCCTCACAGAAGATAAAAAATCTCTGTGAGCAGGCCAGAGGACAATAATTCTCTTTTGTTGTGTTATTCTGGTTTGAGATTAATTTTTACAATTTTCGTTTGGAACATAAGAAGGTAATTATATTAGTTACATATAGATTTTCTTAAAAACTGTTTGTTTTTTATTACATTCAAAAAATACCTTGGTAGCGCGCAATAAAAGTTATTTGCACTGAAGCAGGGACGAATTAGCTGTTTCAAGTACTGATTTGTCAGAGAAAAAAAAAATTTAAAATTATATATCGTTTCGCTGTGTATCAAAAATTAGGTGGGATGTTTTTTTGAAAAAGTTTTTCTTATTCGTTTTGCATTTTGACCAAGTAGGAGGTGCGCAACCAGGGTGGTGATAGTATTATTTAGGGGGAGTAGGGAACTGCCTATGAGAGACATAGCATAGATGTTCAGCAAACCGTGAAGCGTCACACGATCGGGAGAGTACTTCTGTGGTGCATGACTGCAGTTACGCCCCTGTCCAAATCCCCAACTTTTGGAATAGATGTGTGCAATGAGCCCCAATACTCTCTTTGATTATTATACACATGGCACTTTTTTGTAGTTCGAAAACTGCATTCACATTTTGTGGTAAGAGCATTTATGTTTTGCGAATGCATTTCCCAGGAAAGAATACCACAGCCAAGAACTGACTGTACTTACGAATATTATCCAAACGAAATTATACACTTAGGTCGAAGCTGAACGCTTCAAAAGAAAATGTTTATGAAGTATTCTGGCTATCCTATTTATCTTGACCACTCGAGACAATTTCTTATCCAAAAGCAAAATAAAAAATTCACCAAGCAAATGTTGTTTAGCTACCAAAGGTACGTTGACTAGCATAACAGCCTTTCTTTTCTCTTCTTTCGTTACGGAGATACTTAGAGCAAGATGTATTTTTAATAGCATCCTACATGTTTTATTCAGTAATCCATTTGCTGTCCTTAAAACAGTTCAGAACCGTATAATAGTGTACCACACACGTAAACAAGGCGCTATTAAAACCATAATGCAAATAGTCCCTCCTGCACTAGCTCGTCCATTCGCTAGAGCTGACAGTGAATAAACGAAACATGAAAAGAATACACATCTGTTATTGAGAGTTTAGTTTTCAGTTGAAGATTTGTGTGAGTACAGTGTACAGACATTAGGTTGTGAAACTATCTCATGAATCCAGTTACACGAAACTGGTTTCGTATATGACTGGAGACAGCAACACAGCAGTGTACAGTTAATTTTCGACGTTTTATGAATGCTTGGGTCATCTCTGAAATGGAAGAAGTTCTGGCAGCTGCACGAGTAATGGCGGACGTAATGCTTCTCTGCATCAAATCGCTGGGTAAGGAAAGAAATAAAGAGACCCGTTTAGATTCGTGTTAGGATAAAAAAAAGGAACTCAGCTCGGTTGCTCAGAGACCTAAACGAAAGAAATTGTTGCGGAAGATCCGACAATTCTTTTCAAACATTTGATAATGTGACAAAAACAAATCACAATTATACTTAATAGAGTTAAAGATGCGACAAGAAAGAAAGACACTACAATGTATGAAACATTGTCGCCACAACAAGCTACAGATGAAACTGCGTGTTTTAGTAAGTGGAGATTCGCATTTCTCTGCAGTAAATGTTATCTTTTCTACAGCCAGTTGCTTATTCCCTTGTAGTTTTCGTAACTCGTTTGTGTTTTTCTTTCTAATGGAATGAATTTTGGTCTTCAGCCGAGATATCGTCATTATCCATGTTCAGATAGCGTAGGACTGCACCAGTTAAAAGCAAAATGTCAACGCTTGTTTTATTGGTCAGCATCACTGAAATCCCACAAACACCTACGCATAGTGTAGAAGTCAGAGAAGCAAACTAGTTATCTCCGTTCCCTCACTTCATATTTAACACTGTTGCCATGTTACCGACACGACAGCTACCCTCAAACATCGTGTAACTACTACTTTCGTGCCACCGAAGTTGTAACAAGCCGAAAGTATTCAGTTTCTCCAGCGATTTGCGCAACCTCCCGCGACGCGTCCGCTGAAGCCGGTGGCGCAGTTTCAAAACTTGATTTCGCAATCTAATGTCGTCATGTAAACTAACGTTACACCAACGATGAAAAGGTAATAATGCTACTCATCTATGCAAGGCAGTTGTGAAGTTTTCGTATGTTTTTTGCCTTTGTAAATAATACACCTCTACTGTACTGGGACAAAGATGAATGAGTGCGTACGATTAGTGAATAAGATCCTTGCCTCTGTGTTTATCTGTGGTTCGCTTGGTCGCCAGTCAATCGTGCAGCGCTCGGGCACTCTTATTTGAAGCGTAGTAGAGAAAGAGATTTGATATTTATGAATCTAAGAGAAATTATCTGGAATGCTTTATTGTGACGATGAAAACTTGTTTGTAAATAACTGTTTTGACTCTACTGATGGAGGAATTTTTATAGGTATTGAATGCGTGTACGAAAATGAAATGTTTGTTCGTCAGAACTATTAATTGAAGGATGCGACCGTACGGGTTGTTTGGGAATGTGCATGTGGTGTGGATGACTAAATGAAATACAATCTCTCGCATCAACTCGCAGAAAATGGAAGTTCTAAACAGTTCACAAGTGCTACTGCACGAAAAGACTTACCCACTCATTACACAGTACAAGCACTTATATGGGCCCCCGTAAATGTGGTTGGACTTACCAAGTTCGGCGACGTTCGTCTATGGGGCGCCAACTCATAATCGTTGCAAGGTAGCAAGTGTTTCACAGAAATGTTTAATACAGGGTAAAAAGTATTTAAACCGACAAACTCTGGGAGGTTGTAGGGGACATCAAAACAAATATTTTTCCCTAATGTCATTTTTTCCTATGAGGATTATTTAAACCGGTGGAGGCTGTATTATGCTCTTCAGTTATTAGAGGGCGTATTAAGATCTTCAGTTGTAGGCAACTGCTGTCCACCAGTGAAGCAGTGCATTCTCTCTGTTTACTAATGGAGCCATACACCTGGAGTGAGTACACTGATGTGGTTAGTGCGTACTACGTAGCGCACCACAGCGGACGAGCTGCACAGCGGGTTTATCAACAACAATATCCTAATCGCCGTATCCCGCATCATACGACCTTTGCTGCTGTGTACCAACGTCTACGTGAGACCGGGTCATTTAGCAGATTACCTGGACAGGGACGCCGTCGCACGGTAAGAACGCTGCAATCTGAGGAAGCTGTTTTGCAGCATGTGGAGCGGGATTCTTCAATCAGCACTCGTGCAACTGCACGTAACATGGGCACGAATCAGACGAATGTAAGAACAGTCCTTCGAGAGCAGTTGTTACGTTCATGTCACTTACCGCGTGTCTGCAACCTAGAACCAGTTGATTATCCACCCAGAGCACAGTATTCGCAGTGGTACCTGGAACAGTGTGCAATGCAGCCTACGTTTCCATCCTCTGTGTTGTTTACCGATGAAGCAGCGTTCGGGCGTGACGGAGTCTTCAACATGCACAATTCGCAAGTTTGGAGTGAGGATAACCCACATGCCACAGTTAAAAGCGCTCATCAAGTGCGATTCTTCGTTAATGTGTGGGTCGGTGTTGTTGGGGACTGTTTAATTGGGCCATTAAATGGCAGGCACTATTACAATTTTATCACCAGATCTTTGCCAGAATTGCTGGAAGACGTCCCGCTCCCTACAAGTGAACGCATGTGGTTCCAACATGACGGGGCGCCAGCGCATTTCACTCGTCGTGTGCGTCGATTCCTTGACCGACGGTTCTCAGAAATGTGGATTGGCAGAGATGGTCCTGTACCATGGCCTGCTCGATCCTCAGATATGTCCCCTCTGGACTTTTTTGTGTGGGGAGAGATGTGCAACCTTGTTTACGCAACGCCTGTTGCATCAGAAGAGGATCTGGTTGTCCGGATAGTAGCAGCAGCAGGAACAGTTCGGGATACTCCTGGGGTTTTTGCCCGTGTCAGACAGAACATGATCCGACGGTGTAACCTTTGTTTATGTGTAGATGGAGGCATTTTTGAAAATCTACTGTAATTGAAATTGGGTTGTGTTAATGTGTTGTCTCTTGATCATAAAAAAATGGAAAAGAGTTTGTTGGTATAATTAATCTGCCGCCAGAGAAATCTTCCTGTACCGGTTTAAATACTCCTCATAGGAAAAAATATTTGTTTTAATGTCCCCTACAACCTCCCACAGTTTGTCGGTTTGAATACTTTTCACCCTGTATAAATGTAGGTAGGATTTCCTATGCAAAAATCACATGTGCACTCTCGTATTATTTAAAGATTCACAAGTTCGATGACGATGTTTCGATTGTGGAGCGCTCAGCTGCGCGGTTATCAGCGTCCTTACAAACTCCCAACCTTTGTTCAGTCCATTCTCGCCACTTACATGAAGGATGATGAAATTATGAGGAAAACGCAAAGCCAATCATCTCGAGGCAGGTAAAAATGCCTGATCCCGCCGGGAATCGAACCCTAGACCCCGTACTCGAGAAGCGAGAACGCGACCGAGAGACCACATACTCGAGTTTATTTTCAATAAGAAGATACAAAAATCGTAAGTCCACCATAAATTAATTTTAAAGCCTGACTGATTTTCGCAAGATCTTGGAGGCGATTGACTAAACCACGATCAATTGCGTGAGTTATCTTTAGAAAACCGGTAAACTTCCACAGTATATCAAATTATAAATTCTACAATGGCTACACATTGAAACCTTCTACGCGCGGCTTGTATCACTCGCAACCCGAAAAGTAACAAGTTCTTCAGATGCCGAAAAATATCTATGTCCGAAAGTAGCAACTCTCAATAATTCACACAGGCGAACTAGCGGCTATTTCACGGCTCATCAGATAAAACTTTCTCGTAATACCGACTAACACACCCTGACCGCCTCCAACGGCGTCCGAATCGCGATCCCCTCCCAACTGCCGCTGCTCATAACTGCCGCTGCTCATCCAGGAAACCTCGATCAAGCACCACTAAAGTTAGTTAAACTACTGAACTTGAAAATTGCTGAAATTTTTAATTTTAATTTTTTACACGCATGTGATACATCAGATACCACGGAAATTATCCGAGAAATATTATGCTGTTATCAGTTTTCCTTTATATACAATAGTTTATTTATGAACAATAATTTCTACAGTTTTCCTCCGTTTTCGTATTAAGAAACAGTTTAAATTATACATTACACAATTTCCGTTTACAGTACTGCCGCTACTTTTAATGTTTCTCTGTCTATCTGGTAAAAAAAAGGTGTTTTTAACTGCGTGAAATCCGCTTTCCGGCCTCTCGTTTAATTATGTGAATAATTTTAGTTCAAAAAAAAAATGGTTCAAATGGCTCTGAGCACTATAGGACTTAACATCTTAGGTCATCAGTCCCCTAGAGCTTAGAACTACTTAAACCTAACTAACCTAAGGACATCACACACATCCATGCCCGAGGCAGGATTCGAATCTGAATAATTTTAGTGAATAATTTTATGTGAATAATTTTAGTTCAAAAAAAAATGGTTCAAATGGCTCTGAGCACTATAGGACTTAACATCTTAGGTCATCAGTCCCCTAGAGCTTAGAACTACTTAAACCTAACTAACCTAAGGACATCACACACATCCATGCCCGAGGCAGGATTCGAATCTGCGACCGTAGCAGTCCCGCGGTTCCGGGCTGCAGCGCCTAGAACCGCAAGACCACCGCGGCCGGCTATTATGATTTTAGTGAATAGGCTATTACAGTCCGATGCAGTTCTACGAGATGTATCCTTAGACACCTCATTTGTTGCAGTCGCATAATGCGTTGCCAAGATATTTATACATTTATATATTTACAGTTCAGTAATTATTTATAACATTTAACTTACAATAATTAATAACTGATGCGGATATCGAAGGTGCGTCTTCATACGCTTAATCGTCCATCTTTTCTGTTTCGAATGAGACTATGAGCTCTTCAGAGACACAAGAGGTTCAATATTTATTAAGTTTGGTGTAAGCTTTAATTTTGCACTGGACGCGAAAAGCGGCCATGAGAAACGAGCAACCGTTGTGCTCCCCAATGAAAGCGCTTTCCCGGTAACGTGGTCACCTCAGCGGCCGGTGGAAGTCCAGAAACAACCCCATCTGTAGAGCATGGGGTGAAACTGGTCCTCCACGTGATCCTGTCAAACTGATTTCAGTTGTCGACCCGTATATGATCCGACCTTGGCCGGCGCCTGTGCTTTCGCGGCCGCGTGTTAGTGATTAAATAAAGCGTCTCTTCCCTTTACAATAGGCTGTCGTGTTACAAGGGCCAGCCGGAGTGGCCGAGCGGTTCTTGGCGCTACAGTCTGGAACCGCGCGACCGCTACGGTCGCAGGTTCGAATCCTGCCTCGGGCATGGATGTGTGTGATGTCCTTAGGTTAGTTAGGTTTAAGTAGTTCTAAGTTCTAGGGGACTGATGACCTCAGAAGTTAAGTCCCATAGTGCTCAGAGCCATTTGAACCATTTTTTTTCGTGTTACAAGGAAAACATTATCCCTCAGACAACTGAGAACATTCACGATTAGTGTTAATTTGATCTCTTTGTTTTTATTATGCGACAAATAACGCAACTGGCTGGAATGTCTGTAATTTTTATATTTAGAGAATTTCGCAATTAAGGACGGCTTTCTTTTAGTAAACGCTCCTGCATCATTCCTAGTTAAGTTTTGAATATTTTGTTGTGTGTTGATTGCACATTGCACCTTACGCCACACGAAGCCACAGATCGTTTGTGGCAAGCAAAAAAAAAATTGTTGTAAGTAGTTTATTTTTTCTATAGTTCCTGCGTCTGATGGTATCTATTTGCTTTCGAGAACGTCAGTATACCAGACACAAAACAAAAGGCCGAGCATGGTGTAAATTACCTTTATTTCAGGGCTGATCTCGCCTTGCGTTCATCTGAGGAAACAGTTCGTAGTCGGAATTATCAAGTATTGTGCTAAGCAAGCAGATTAATTTACAGTGAACACTGTAGGTAATCTCAAACAGTTATTTTTCTTCTGAGTAAATTAGTATTTTATTTTGTGAACATTTCAAGTCAGAAATTGCACTTCACGTCACTCAATTTCATAGTGTACTTCAGTATTGAGTTTCAGTTAAACATGTTTCACTGAATACACACTTAATTACTTTTGGCTTTTATGTATATTAGTTTTCATTATTTCACTAAGTTTAAAGTTTTGTTTAGCGACACTGTTGACATGCGCTACACAGGGCCAACCGAAAGTCAGTATTGCTCAGCAATTGAATACGAGATCTGAGGCACACGTGACACGAGGAGAAAGTTTTTGAAAAAAGAATATTCAGTACTGTCATTTATCAATAAATTTTTATAGAAAGCTTACACAGTAACTGCAGTGTTTCCTTATTTACGATACATTTACATGTAGTACGATACTGCACTTACTATTCTGGGCGAGGTGAAAATGGAGCAAAAAATAGGAAGTTTTACTTGAAAAAAGACGTACTGCTGTTCACATCTTCGCAACGAACGTACTTGTACAAGAACAGCAATAACGCTGATTTGTGTATAGTGCATAGCTAAACAACATTTGCTTGATGCTCTTGCTATACTGGTGCGCAAAACGTAAGGACGAGAGTGTCTCTGCCAAGTAACATAGCTTGACAAAACATAGACCATACGTAGCATTGCTACAGTCGTGCTACAGCTACAGTATAGTACCGAAGGTAAAAAAGAAATACGCAGTGAGACGACCGGGAATAATACTTTTATTGACACTATTATTCAAAGACAATAATTACTCTGCTTTTACTGTAATTTATGAAGTTTCCCTGGACATTACAAATTGCAGCACATGGTTCTTAATAGGGTGTGTGATCACCACTGACGCAAATGCATACTCCGCTACATGCTCCCATACTGGCAAGAAGGTTGGTAAGAAGTTCTTGAAACTTTCTATGTCTCCACCGGTGTTGTTGATAACTGCTGGATGGCCGTTGGTGCACGCGAACATGCTGCAATATGTCTTCCCAGTGCATCCCATATATATGGTCGGTGGGCGAACGGGCAGATCACTTCGTTAGCAGAGTATCCTTTTCCTCCCAGAGCTCCTGTGCTTTTCGATACGGTCAGGCATTGCCATCCATAGAAATGAAGTTAGGGTCGGCTGCACCCCTCAAAAGGCGCTCATGGGGAAGGAGTACAGTGTCAGAACAACGTCAACAGGTGACTGTACCGTGTTCAAAGATTAGGAGATTAGTATGCCCATGCAACATCACACCTCTCCAAACCGTTAACAACTGGACCATCAAATCGACCAGTTCGACAACATTCCTGGGTGCATTACATCTTCCCACCTCTCGCCATGTGAGGTTAAGTCCGGAGTCACTACTCAGACGTCCAGAATCACTACTCAGACTGAATCTGCTCTCATCCGAGAGGAATACGCGATCTCATTCGTCATTGGTCCAATCCCTACGCCATTGGCCATCGCAAACGGTGCTGCCAATGTGTGGGTCTCAACATAACGGACTTGTAGTCGGACAAAGACACCACCCGTATGTTGTCGCTCTGGAGCGTGAGATTGCGTGCCTTGCAGTCCTTTCAAATTTGGTTGCTTCAATCGCTGTGTGACATGGGTTACCTCCTGCCTGTTGCACAACGTAACGGTCATCTACTGGTGGTCGACCACCTCCTCCCCTTCAGGTAGCAGCCCCTGTGGTTCTGAGTGCTCACCATGCACGTAAAACAATGCCGTTAGCAAGACCAAACTCTTGGGCTACACTCGTCACACTTCGTTCTTCTCACAGTTTACTGATAAACCTTCACCATGTGAAGTCATCGAGATCTTGCATCCTGGCATTCTTGTAATGAAGAATACCACCAACCTCCACTGTGCGCCGCAATTGCTGTCTGATTGGCACTCGCTGTCTCTTCCCGTTTCTTCAGCTGCCTCGTGTTTCGGGTCCAGCCCCATTTGGCGCTATACTGATGCTGAGCTCATGCCATGTGGCGTCCAACTTTCTGTGCTCGATTGGAAGACCCGTGGCAACATGCTCCCGCACTTTCATTCATTTTTACCGAGTAGTTAATTGGTTCATGTACGGCAGTGCACGGTATCAATATCTTGAAAAAAAAAAAACGACCGCGAAACTGCAGTTTTTAAGGAGTCAAATCTCGGGTTCTCTGGGTAACACAGCTTTGGAACGCCCTTGCCCTAACGACGATTTGTACCCTTATCAGAAGAATGAGCATACTGTAGCTATACTACAGTGTAGGTTCGAAGTTGCCATGGCAAACTGATCATATCGCTTGGCTCTTTTGCATTAAGTTTGGGGGCTTAAAAAATCTGTCGCTGAGAAAACTCAGAAAAACCATGATTTTTTGGTACGAAAAGTACCAGTTCTGGGGATATCCACTTCTATAATTTCTGTTCACGATAAACGGTCGAAATTTTTACCATATACTCTTAAGACGATTTCTCGAGGAACTTAAACTTTTTTCGATGTAGTTATGTGTTACCGCGATCCAGATGTTATCGTACTTATGCAAGGAAAGTATGCACGTAATATCCGATCGTAAATATAGTTATAAGTGACTTAACGAACACATGGCAAGGGTTCTGGTGCCATCGCAAGGGTTCTGATGTCACCGAACTATGATTTAGACACCATTTTTTCACCGATAAACTTTATGACGTGTTGTCTCTAAAAAACAGGCACTTTACTGCAAGCTCCATTCCAGTAGTACACTATTACCCAATTCGATAGGTTACAGATTCCGCAAAAATTGCGATTTATTTTTGTCTGAATATCATTTGAAGAAACATCATCACTTATGAGGAACGGCTACTTTCTCTTGTTGAGAGGTTTAATTTTGCTTTTTTTTTTTTTATTAAAATACATTATAAATGGCGCAAACTTACCTTGCAATACCTATTGCGACAGAACCGTGAAACAGAGTGTGTTATTAAAATGCAACAGGCGTCTATGGTGATCAATAGCTTACGGAAAACGTTGTTTCGTTTTGTTGTAAAGTAAGGTAAGAAATTTCGCGTTTAATTTCATACTATCATAGTTGTCTAAGACTCTCAAAAAATTGTAGTATTGGATTAAAAAAATAAAAAAAAGCCATAGCTTCCGCTGTATCGCCGTTGATAAGAAAGTTCCCTATGTTAACCATATAGCAAAATACTCTCGTCTTTGCATGCTACCACTTGCCAAAATCTCATGTCGATATCTCGAACGGTTCAGGAGATGTGCGTTATTGTATGAATATTTCAGTCCCGTGCACTTGCGGTCGGAAGTGATCACGCAAATTGCATTTTCTCGTGATTGGAGACAGGTAGAGATCTCCTCTCAAGTCTAAAGAAAATTTCAATATCTTATCAAAGTTTTATTCACAGCAACATATGGTGTAATATGCACCAAACGCAAAATCATAGCGATGCATATTTGTCATTGCAAACATTTTCGAATTCCGCGCAGAATCGTTCTTAGAAGCTGCGAAAATTAATTGTTGTTACCGATTAGTTTATGTAAAATCGTGTGAGACTACAGAGCTAATGAGAGGCGCGTAACGTTCTACGTGTACTGGCACTGCTGCATCTTGACTAGCGGGATAACCAGCGTTCTTTGTGTGCGTCCGTAAGCGAGTGTAACAGCACTCGACAGCACGGCGAGTCGGCACGCAGACTACCGGCTTTCTTTCTGTTCTCACACTAACACAGCTAAAAGAAAGCACACACACCGATTTCCCAAACGAGAATTGTTGCCCTTCGCCGTGAACCCTTATTAAATCTTTCCTGGACTGCTCCCATTACCATTTTCATTCTCTGTCCTGTGTGTTGTCGTTCGTACACGCACACACTTGTCACCGCGCTTCCTCAATACTGTAGCAATGACCGCTGACATCTGCCAGCGCTACAGATTAAAACTCGAGTGCTACTGCGACTTCGGAAACATGTAAATGTGAATTCTAATATTTGATTCCAAAGACTGATAAGAAGTAACATAGATACCATCTGCATAATAAAATTTGGTACAAAACGGGGTAACAGCGGGAACTTCTCGCCCACCCCATATGTCGTCGGCAAGTCTTACACAGCAGTGTACTTTACTTCTGGAAAATATGCTATTGGGATTGGTGAAGATAGATGGGACAGCCTGTATGAAATCTACAGATACCCATAGCAATCATTAAGGCTTGTGTGTGCTTGGGCTGCAGATGTCAGGTGACCGGCTGCTGGTGCGCTGGGAGCGGCACGAGTGCGGCGTGCTGCGAAACCTGCGGCAGCTGCTGGCCGCCGAGGCGTTCGTCGACGTCACGCTGTGCTGCCAGGGGCGCCGGCTGCGTGCGCACCGCCTTCTCCTCTCCGCCTGCAGCCCCTACCTGCAGGTAGGTCGCCGCACTCACCAAATGCCTTCAGCTGAATACCTTCCGAACTGCGGGGAAAGAATTACTCACGATCACTACTTCCCAAATTGTGTTAATCACAGGCGGTTATAATTAAACTGCAGCTATTCACAGAGGTCCGGTGTCGGCTGTAAATATCGTATGGCAGCGATACTCCTAATCCGTCGATGCCGAACCGATTTATGCTGAAAAAAAATTAGTTTCCAATTTGGCCACCAGGTGCAAATCTGGCGCTGTGAATGCGAAGAAGACATATAGCAATATTCTTATATTTAATGAAATACTAAAAGGAAGAGGGAAACAAATGAGAAAAGAATAATGTTGATTTTATTATTAACCGCCACTTACACAATTTGTTCAATATCAGCAGAGACGTCGACCAAATGTTGTACAACGCCAGATTTGCACCTGGTGGCCAAAATAATAATTAATTCTTTTACAGCGTAAATCGGTTCCACATTAACGCATTAGCTTATTTACTATGTTTTGCTACCATACGATAATCACAGTCTACACTGGATTCCTGTGAGTAGCTGTTCTTTACCACCCAGTATGATTGCATGTATGTGTTACTGACTCTCCCAGGCGAAAATAATTAGCAAAATTGATGACTGCAGCTTAGTCAAGACAATTTTCTAAATGTTATGTATAAACTAATTACGTTTACAATTCGAAGTGAAGTTTATCGGAAACATCATCCAACAACACTACAGAGCATCGAAATTGCAGGCGCCGGCCCCTGTATATATAGCTATATACAGTGTGATTCCGTGATGACATTACAAAATTTCAGGGATGGAGAAAGATAAATGCATCAATTTGAGGTAAGGAACACTGGTAAAATCGTTCGACAGTGGAATACATGTACCGGTACTGCTTGGTAGATTAAAGGGTAGACAACTGTCACAGGTGGTAGCATGGACCAAAACAAGAAAAAGATCTACAGTATACGTGGGCTCTAAAAGACATACGTGAGAAGCTATGAGTACTTGTTTATTCTCGCTACTGTGAAACACATCTTTTCTAGTGAAAAAGTCATGATATTATGTTTGTGGGGAGCTCAACTGCACAGTCATCGCCGGCCGCGGTGGCCGAGCGGTTCTAAGCGCTTCAGTCCGGAACCGCGCGACTGCTACTGTCGCAGGTTCGAATCCTGCCTCGGGCATGGATGTGTGTGATGTCCTTAGGTTAGTTAGGTTTAAGTAGTTCTAAGTTCTAGGGGACTGATGACCTCAGATGTTAAGTCCCATAGTGCTCAGAGCCATTTGAACCATTTTTTTGCACAGTCATCAGTGCCCGTACAAAGTCCCAATTTTCACACAGTCCAATTTTTTCACATTCCAATCTAACCACTATCATGAATGATGATGATGATGATGATGAAATGATAAGGACAGCCCAAACACCCAGTCCCTGGGCACAGAAAAATCCCCAGCTCAGCCGGGAATCGAATTCAGGACCCTTTGAACCAGAGATAGTAACGCTAGCCACTACACCACGAGCTGCAGACTGTATTGAACAAGTGCTCATAGCTCTTAACGTAGGAATTTTAGAGTCCATGTATACTGGACTTTTTTTCTTTTTTCGTCCATTCTGCAAGCTTTGACAGTTGTCCACTCTACAATCTTAGCAACAACAGTAACAGTACATGTTATCCACTGTCAAGGATATCAGAATGGTTTTCTCTTATAAGTCTCCACTTCTTTATTTCTAGTACATGGATCCTTACCTCAAACTGATACATCTTCTCCACCATACTAGAAAGCTTGTTACATCATCACGGAATCACCTTGTATATGCATACATTTACAAGCGCCACCACCTATAACTCTGATGCTCTGTAGCGTCGTTGGATGACGTTTCCGGGAAAAGGTTTCTATCCTTATTTTGTTCCTCAAGACACCCCTCTGCATTCCCTCGAAGTTTGTCGTTGTAATGTTTAAACAACTTATATACATACACTGTCCAGTCACATTAATATGAGAGCCAGTCAAAGCCTTAAATAACCAAATTTTGGTGCACAGGATGAGCCGTAAAAGTGTTAAGACTCTGGAAGTTACCAAAAGAGATGTGGGGCCATGCCGACTCCAGTACCGTGGCCAACAACGCTAAGTTTCTCTGTTGAAAATCCATGGCGTTAACACACAGATGGAGATGGTCCCACAGATTCTCGGTTGGTTTTAAATCAGGGAGTTAGGCGGCCATGGGAGTACAGAAAGACATCCTGGTTCTCTTCGAAAAATGCACGTGCACTACGAGCTGTGTGACCCGTTGCATTGTTCTGCTTGTAAATGCCATCATGCCAAGGAAAAGCAAACTACATGTAGGGGTGGACATGGTCCCCAAGGAAAGATGCATACTCGTATTCATCCATTGTGCCTCCCAGAATGACGAGATCATCCAGGGAATGCCACGAAATCATTCTCCAGACCATAACGCTCCCTCCTCCGGTCTGGACCCTTCCGTCGACTATTGCAGGGTGTTTACTTTCCAAGGTTTCACGCCGATTGGGCATAAAACGTGATTCCTCTGAAAAGGCAACCTTTCGCGACTCAATGGCGTCCAGTTGCTGTATTGGCGTGCAAATTCGTGCCATCGTCGCCGGTGAACAGCAGTCAGCATGGGTGCACGAACCAGGCGCCTGTTGCAGAGGCCCATAAACAGCAACATTCGCTGAACAATCGTTGAGAAGACGCTATTGGTAGACCTTGGTTCATCTGAGCGTCTAGTTCCTCAGCAACTGCACATTCATTCATCCGAAAACATTTCCACAGCAGCCCTTCCCCCCGTCGTCTATGATCCATGGTGTACCATAGTTGCCTTATTGACAGTTTTGTATAGGTCAATATTGCCATGAGTGGTGTACTTTAACCATGCCGGCATGCGAACAGTTTACAAACTTTGCCGTTTCGGAAATGCTTCTACCCCTCGCCTGAAAGTCAATGATCATGCCCATTAGGACGTCAGGTGAATCTCTCGGTTTCCGCGTTATAATAACGACTGCACTTTTTGCACACCCCCAACCCTCCACTGCTAGAGCTGCCACTTGCCGTCTGTAAGTGGTTATTGCACTGATGTCGAATATAGGTGGGTAATCACGTTAATGTGACTGGACTGCATAGATAAATCATGCAGACGGAACAGCCGATACATATACTGCCTAAAGAAAACGTCGGAGATGATGGAAAAACCGTCAGTTTGAAGTATAAATCACAATCGGAAGACCGTAGTTTCGTAGTAAGAAAGCCAGGCGAAGGAAACGAGTTAAACGTTAATTGTATGCTGTTGAAATTCACAAAACCGTGAGGTAAGATTTACTCGAATATTAGTTTTGCAGTTTTTAAGTGCCCGATTAGGCCAGTGGCATAACAGTAGCCCAGTCAGTAAGACCAAAAGAGGTCAAATGTTTTACTTTATTTTTACATGATCAGGCCCGATGGACTGCTCGCTGATACAATTTTTCTTCTCCATAGGCTTCTATCCATTGCTGCTGTCTCTCATCCATCCACATCTATCGCTGACCATCACGGGTCTTTGTGGTGCCCATGTCTCCACCTCTTGCTTGGCCTTCCCTGAGTCTCTTCCCTGTGCGGATGATATCCAGGACCTTCCTTGGCCACGAGTCATGTTCATCAGAGTCAGATGTCCAGTCCACAGAAAGCATTTGCTTCTGATTATTCCTGCTATATCGATATCTTTGAACAGTTAATCTTGCTCATGGCTGTGTCTGATCCTTTATTTACCGAGTCCGCATCTCGTGCTCGTGCGGTAGCGTTCTCGGTTCCCACGCCCGGGTTCCCGGGTTCGATTCCCGACGGGGTCAAGGATTTTCTCTTCCTCGTGATGACTGGGTGTTGTGTGATGTCCTTAGGTTAGTTAGGTTTAAGTAGTTCTAAGTTCTAGGGGACTGATGACCATAGATGTTAAGTCCCATAGTGCTCAGAGCCATTTGAATCTATTTACCGATGTTTGGGTCTAACACCAGACCACAGATCTTCTGCAGTACTTTTCTCTCAAATACAAGAAGTTTGTGAAAGTCCTGCTTTTGGACAATCCATACCTCGCGGGCTGAGGCGCCTTGCCACGGTTCGCGCGGCTCCCCCCGTCTGATGTTCGAGTCTTCCCTTGGGCATGGGTGCGTGTGTTGTCCTTAGCATAAGTTAGTTTCAGTTAGTTTATGTAGTGTGTAATCCTAGGGTCCGATGATCTCAGCAGTTTGGTCCCATGGGAACTTACCACCAACTTCCAAATTTTTTTCCATACCTCGCAGCATATACTACCACAGGATGGATCAAGGATTTATATAACTGAATCTTGAAGCGTCTAGAGAGACATTTTGACTGAAACAGTTGTTTTAAGCTGCAGAAGGCTCGGTTTTATGCCTGGATCGTGGTGCTTATCTCTATTTCGTAGGACAAGAACTCTATGTTATGGCTCCCAGGTATTTAAATTTGCAGACTCTCTTGTAGGACCGGTCTTCGACCCGCAGTGACTGTAGTTTTCCATTATCTTGACATTGTTGATGAGTCATAACGAAGTAATATGTCTTGTCTTTGTTCGTCAGTAATCCAAATTTGCTGACAGCAATGTCAAATGCCTTGGCCGTTTGTTGTAATTCATCTTCCGAGATTCTTAGTAAGCGGATATCATCTGCGGAGGCTAGATATGCCTTGTTCTTCCCTTCAACTTGGAGCCCTACGAATTTCTCTTTAAAAGTCTCACATATGAACTTCTCACGAGCAAAACTGAACCATTTCATTCCTTAGATCCATCATAATTTCAAATCCATCTGTTACTCGGTTTTCCATCTTTACCTGTTTCAATCAGGCTGATATTCACCAATGTGGCATCCCAAACTCAGGCTGAGCAAACGATTTTACTGAAACTACTTGGTAAATAATTTTGATTTTTACTTTACTCAGAGTTTCATATATCAGCCGTATAATGAAGCGCCCAACATTTCGCCAAGAGTCATAATTATTGTGATATTTAACACCGAAAACACTGAAAACTCGCAATTTCAGAACGTTGCAAAGAAAGATAGGGGTCGCTTTTGTTGCATATTACGTCATATATTACAGTGTATGAAGTTTAGCTAACATGTTGAATTTTTCTTTAGACTTGAAGAAGGCCTCTGTCATGCATCTCGAGAACACTGATCTTATGAAGTGCGCTGATTTGCGAACGTCTGTCTCAGCGATAATGTCAGAACGAAGTGCTCATAACATCCCTGATATCGGTTTGAGATATCAAAGAGAGATTTTGGCAAATGATAGTACACAAAGAGAAGAGTATTTGATATTTCTTTCTTTCAATGAAACAACATAATTTTTAAGAGCTATTGATACCGGGTGAAACGAGATTCACTGTGGGTTTTGCAACAACATAAGTGAAAAAATTACACGTGTATTTTTATGCCGACGATGTGCTTTTTCATGCGATATTGACCTGATTTGTCGTCAGTGCTTCAAACAATAAACCACTTTTTCAGGATTCTGTTGCAACTGCATCTGCACTAGTATGTTAGTGAGATGACATTAGGTAAACCCCACTAAATTTTGACAAAATAAGACAATTTTAACAAGGCAACAAGAGAAATATAGATGTTACACAAAATTCGCTACTGATGACCCTTCTCTGAAAGTAAAGAAAACGTTATCAGGACAGTCGAAAATAAATCGCAGCTCTGCTGCATATTCAGCGCAATTCTGTAACCTAGTGTTTTAAGTAATGAACAGCTGATACTGAAAGTTATAAAAGTATTTTCTTTCTACACCTCGATAATCTGAAATACACTTAAAAAACTCACAGTGCTGACACTTCACGAAAGAAAGTTGTCTACGAATGTCAAGGATAGAAAACACCTTTCCAGTTCAGACGGCCGAACCTACCCTTCGGGGTCTCCCAACTGCTCATGCCATGCAACTTTACATTACTAAGTGAAGGCATAGACGATTTTGGTTTTTCAACTGACATTCAGTAAGATTAAAACCTCTTATGATTTTTCTATATCAGTTGGCAAAATATTTCTTTCAAAATGTAACCTGTCTTAGTTTTACTTCCCGACTTTTGTTTAAATGTTGCAGTGAATCAGTGTGTTCTCCTCATGAAACTTTATTGTGTAAATTTCATACACTTGTTCAGTACAATCCAATTCTCATAATTTAGAGGACTCTCTGATTTATAGCTTTTAAGAATTTTTTAAAAAGGAGGATTGGGCACTATAGCTGTTTGTCACTTCTTGATTGAAATGCTACGAGTTTCGGTCAAACAATGGGCTTTCTACAGTAATTAAAAAGACAGTAACATAGGTTTAAATATGATCATTTATGTCAAAAGCATCATTTTCCATTTACTTTAGCTCAATTATAAAATGCAGGAAAGGAACACATTGTCAGAGAGATGCACACTGCCAGGATGAAGGCTGTTGTCTACAACAGTACTCAGTAACTGCAAGAACGGTGGTTTTGTAAGCGGTGAAATACACATGCTTAGGAATCTTCCAACAAATTTCACTGTGATGTCTGCCTCCAGCACTGGTACTCCTACACGGGCATTCGGCATTAAAATGCTGTGGACTGAGACTCTTATAAACTTATTGATTGTGGCTAATTGCCTTGACTCATCATCAGTCGTCCACCCAAATGCTCTTAATATACTATTCTTTTGTGTTAAGGGGTAGCTACCAGACATGATAACAGCACTGATTATAAGCACACTGGTCTCTTTCGCCTTGTCTGATTCCTGCGTCATACAGACGATGTTACTTTATCCATCATCCCCGTTATTTTCTTCAGGCAATATTTGTGCTGTCCTTTCTGTCTACATTATTTATCCATTACGTTATACAGTCCGTTATGTTTTTTTTTTTTAAATTAAATGATTTACTTCTAAGTCTATACTTATTTCTGAAATTATTTTCCTTCCTCTTGCTGCTAGCTATGGTGCTACTCCTGAAAGTTTCATTCGTTTGGCCTAAAACATAATTTCTGTTTTGCGGAACCCACATTTCACTTCCATATAAAGATCGGGATACACAAAATTTTTAACGAATCATCATAGTTCCTGTTTTTTACATTTTAAAACCAGATCGTCTTCCTATATTTAAGTACAGTTCCCCTTTGGAATATAACACGTGCCTTATGAATTTAAATATATTTATTAGGTCTGGAAGTTGCTACAAGGAAGTATTTTGTGCCATGGAGAAGCGTACGTTTGAAGAAGAGTTGAACAAAGTATTTTTCTCTTCAACATATGTCTCGCGAAAGAACCACGAAAAGAATTAGAGAAATTGGAGCTCATGCGGAAGTTTATCGATAATCGTTCTTCCCACGCACCATGTACGAATGGAATAGAGGATGGGGAAACGACAATGGTACTACACATACTGCACGGGGACTTGTGGATATACAGAGTGTGAATGACAATTGTTTACGACGTACCACAGTGGTGTAGAGGAAGACGAGAGGAGCAATTGGATGTAAGACACTTGTGGTCTATCAGGTCGGCAAAACTACTCACAAATCGCCTACAAAATCCATGTATAAGCTACAGTGGCTGCACGTCATGCAAAATTTTCAATATTCTCTCGCTCTCTTTGTGCAAACTATTAGTCTTAGAGAAAGCATGAACGGAACCTTTTTGTAGAAAATTCGTCATCATCATCATCATCATCATTTACGACTGATTATGCCTTTCAGCGTTCAGTCTGGAGCATAGCCCCCTTATAAAATTCCTCCATGATCCCCTATTCGGTGCTAACATTGGTGCCTCTTCTGATGTTAAACCTATTACTTCAAAATCATTCTGAACCGAATCCAGGTACCTTCTCCTTGGTCTGCCCCGACTCCTCCTACCCTCTACTGCTGAACCCATGAGTCTCTTGGGTAACCTTGCTTCTCCCACGCGTGTAACATGACCCCACCATCTAAGCCTGTTCGCCCTGACTGCTACATCTATAGAGTTCATTCCCAGTTTTTCTTTGATTTCCTCATTTTGGACACCCTTCTGGCATTGTTCCCATCTATTAGTACCTGCAATCATCCTAGCTACTTTCATATCCGTAACCTCAACCTTATTGATAAGGTAATCTGAATCCACCCAGCTTTCGCTCCCATACAACAAAGTTGGTCGAAAGATTGAACGGTGCACAGATAACTTAGTCTTGGTACTGACTTCCTTCTTGCAGAAGAGAGTAGATCGTAGCTGAGCGCTCACTGCATTAGCTTTGCTACACCTCGCTTCCAGTTCTTTCACTATGTTGCCATCCTGTGAGAATATGCATCCTAAGTACTTGAAACCGTCCACCTGTTCTAACTTTGTTCCTCCTATTTGGCACTCAGTCCGTTTATATTTCCTTCCCACTGACATTACTTTCGTTTTGGAGATGCTAATCTTCATACCATGGTCCTTACATTTCTGATCTAGCTCTGAAATATTACTTTGCAAACTTTCAGTCGAATCTGCCATCACAACTAAGTCATTCGCATATGCAAGACTGCTTATTTTGTGTTCACATATCTTAATCTCACCCAGCCGGTCTATTGTTTTCAACATATGATCCATAAATAATATGAACAACAGTGGAGACAGGTTGCAGCCTTGTCTTACCCCTGAAACTACTCTGAACCATGATCTCAATTTACCGTCAACTCTAACTGCTGCCTGACTATCCATGTAAAGACCTTTAATTGCTTGCAAAAGTTTGCCTCCTATTCCATAATCTCGTAGAACAGACAATAACTTCCTCTTAGGAACCCGGTCATATGCCTTTTCTAGATCTATAAAGCATAGATACAATTCCCTGTTCCACTCATAACACTTCTCCATTATTTGCCGTAAGCTAAAGATCTGGTCCTGACAACCTCTAACAGGCCTAAACCCACACTGATTTTCATCCAATTTGTCCTCAACTAATACTCGCACTTTCCTTTCAACAATACCTGAGAAGATTTTACCAACAACACTGATTAAAGAGATACCTCTGTAGTTGCTACAATCTTTTCTGTTTTCATGTTTAAAGATTGGTGTGATTACTGCTTTAGTCCAGTTTGATGGAACCTGTCCCGACTCCCACGCCATTTCAATTATCCTGTGTAGCCAATTAAGACCTGACATTCCACTGTATTTGATGAGTTCCGACTTAATTTCATCCACCCCAGCTGCTTTATTGCACTGCAATCTGTTGACCTGGTTCTCCACTTCCTCAAATGTGATCCTATTTCCATCATCATTCCTATCCCATTCTACCTCGAAATCTGAAACATTACTGATCGTATTTTCACCTACATTGAGCATCTCTTCAAAATATTCGCTCCGTCTGCCCAAGGCATCCACCGGATTCACCAGCAGTTTTCCTGACCTGTCCAAAATACTTGTCATTTCCTTCTTACCTCCCTTTCGAAGACTGCTAATTACACTCCAGAATGGTTTTCTAGCAGCTTCAATGTAATTTAATTTTGTACTGGGATATGTTTTCGCTGGAGGTTGCTGTTTTCGTGATATTAAAGAAAATTACAAAAGTGGTCCTCAAACGCACACCCGACCCTACACTCACCCTCGTCGATCCGGATTTTTAGTAGGTTGTTCATGATACACGTACCACCGTACAAAAATTTGAAGGCTACACATTATTTCCCATATTCGACCTTTTTCCAAGGAAAGACAAAGACTACAAGAAACGATAATGGTGTTATATTCATTAGTTTCGCCATATCAATGGCTTTGTCCATCTCCAGCACGAACTTCAAGTATATACACTAAGTACAAAGTATATACATAAGGGGAACCGGGAGTCACCAGAAGCGAGGACAATAAACCATATAGACCACATGGCCATAGATATAAGACCTAAAAGGCGGACTCACATGTTGCCAAGGTTGTTTCAACAACGCAGCAGAAGTTTCGCTAGGAAGTCCTTACTCATCCTCCATACAGTCTCGCTCTCTCCCCACGAAATTTCATATTTCTGGAGCCCCGAAGGAAGACATTTCTGTTCATCTATTTGCTTCGGACGAAAAGGTGCACGCCTGGGTAGGCAATTGCATACATTTTTCCATGAAGGCGTTGACCGTCTTGTCTCCTAGGAGGATAAATATATGACGGTTGGAACTTAAATAGTGGCAGCTATTTATTCACAACCGATACAAAAGAGTTACATATTTGCACCTGCCACTGTCCTCCAAAGAAGTCACCAGCGTTGTGTAGAACCCGTTGCCAGCGAGGTGGAAGGCGTAGTATACCGTTAGCAGAGCCTGTTCTGTTGATGGTGCGAATGGAGCGGTGTACTGCCTGTCGAATCTCTGGAACAGTTCTGAAGCGAATGCCACAAAGTGGTTCCTTCATCTTCTGAATCAAATCGAAGTCATAAGGTCTTAAGTCGTATTACTGTTCGTTTTTGGAGCATCACCTGCGACCAGCTTTGCCAAATAAGCGTCGACACTTTCTGGCCAACCCACCTATCATTTTGCACGACAATGTACGGGCGCATACAGCGCAAGCTGTGGCTGCTCTGTTCGGTCGATGGGACTGGGAAGTACTGTACCATCCACCATACTCCCGGGCCTTAAGTCCTTGTGACTAGCAGGTCTCCTCAGGCGTTCTGCAAGCGCCTATGAATATCAGCGATGCGCTGGTTTTCCGCCGAGAGAAACTCTGCTTGGAACGCACCTCGATTACAGAGGCTATTTTGGAGGATACGTGCTGCGCCGCCACCTATCTATCGGAATTACATGAAACTGTAGGGGTTGAAGTGGGAATTTTCCACGATGTCCCACAAGAAAGCCCACTTTTTTTTCAGTCAAAACTGGCAAAGAAATTAATGTTGCATTAATTATTGAACCTTCCCCACTCCCTCCCCCCCCCCCCCCCCCCGTACATCATTTTTAATCTTTACGATGTGTCTACAGCTTTTAGGAATTTTAATGTGGTTCACAGTGTTTAGTGCTATCAAAATAAATTGGACATGATCCTGAAAGGTCGAATATTCGTACATGTACTTTTTGGCAACATTCTTCATCAGTTCCCTATCATTTCTCACCAGTAACTTGTCTAGTACAATCTGCCGTTGTGGATGTGTCAACGCATGTCCGCAATTGCTAATGTTAAGTCTAGAAAAAAAATACTGGTTTGTCTCTGAATTATGTTTGTGTCTATAGTAAAGCAGACGGAAAGGACGAAGGTGTTCGTTCAAAATTTAGACTTGATGGATAATGAGTAAGACTTGATTGACAGTGCTAGAACTTAAGCAACGACAAGATCGCAGAGAGAGGAAGAGATCGAAAATGCCACTTCATATGCTGATACGCAAAAGTTAAGCAAGTCTCTTTATTCTTTCTGTTGGAAGACGCATCCTCGACATTGAAAATTTCTACTGCCCCCAATCAACCATCATATTTTTAAATATCCGAAGCGATCAGTGCATTCAAGACTTGTACAGTAATATGTGACACACACTCAGATTGGCAGTAATTTAGAGAGAGTTTCACTTGACAGTTAATGACACTTTATTGCTTGAAAAGTGTTTGTGCGAATTTTAGGCTTTAAAGGAGACGGCTCTCCTTCCAGCTGAAATGAAGTTGGCCACTGATCGAACTTGTCTCACGAGATCTGGGCGTCTGTGGGAGAGTGGTCGGTTCAGTTCTGCCAAGTTACACGTTAGCTGCTCTACGTCTCTTCTTGATTGCTCCCAGTCCTTTACAGTATCTGCATTTATCTACAAGAGTTACGGACACCTCTCATTAGATCTGACTAATCTGTACACTCAGACATATATCGCAGATGAAAGCACGCTAATGAAGTAGGCTGGAAATGACTGCGGAGTGGGAGGGATGGCACACATTAAGTGCCTCATTTATCTCGGCCTGATCGCGTCTTTTGCTTGTTTCATTTATTGCCTGCGTCGAAAACGTTGAAACTTGAAATTACTTCAGCTCTCATTCCTGCATATATCTCACACACCGTCATGAACTAATGGTAGAAGAGCACTCCCACCCGAAATGGGAATATGTGGTTCCCGTAATATCTCGTTAAATCAGAAAAGCCTCACCGCGGTAGCACGAGCGCCAATTTATTTCCTCCCGTATACTGTTAATACTCCCTTCGCAAAGTACTGGCCTTTCACAGGATAATATCACTTAGCTTAGCGTTCTTGCTTTGGTATCATGAAATCCAATATTCGTTACATTCGGACGACGGTCGATGGAATGTTCGAATATGTTTATCTTGTTTCTGTTTTCGCAGTCCATTATCTTGACCAAATGAAACAGGAGACGATTATAGATATTCAGGATAGGATGATGCTCGTGGGCTACTGACGAATCTAACTATATTTGTTAACAAATAACCAAAAAAAGGCTCTGAGCACTATGGGACTTAACTTCTGAGGTCATCAGTCCCCTAGAACTTAGAATTACTTAAACCTAACTAACCTAAGGACATCATACACATCCATGCCCGAGGCAGGATTCGAACCTGCGACCGTAGCAGTCGCGCGGTTCCAGACTGTAGCGCCTAGAACCCCTCGGCCATCCCAGCCGGCAACAAATAACCAGTTGAGTATATGTAAGAAAGGTAGCGGTGACTGTAACGGAGCAGTCAGAGTTTACTATGTAAACAGTTTTCCAAGTAAGGAATATTGACCGTAGGCTAATCGGACACAAAACGTCGTGTTATAACAAAAAATTTCAAACACACGTGGTACAAGTGCCGTATTTCCACGTGTGTATTTTTGGAATTAAATAACTCAGTGGAATCATATGAGATAGGCAAGGTCGACAGAGGTGTGGCTAATGATTATAATAAGAACTAGCAGCAGAGCATTTATGTAAACAAGTAACTTAACATGACTACAGAACAGTGAGTGCTTTCCCTCTCCCTCTCCCTCTCTCTCTCTCTCTCTCTCTCTCTCTCCCTCCCTCCCTCCCCCTCCCCCTCCCCCTCCCCTCTCCCCTCCCTCCCTCCCTCCTTCCCCACACCCCGCCCTACTATGCACACTGAGCGTAATGCCAGGGTATCCGATAGTGCAAATAGAACACATGCAATGCTCGTTTCTTTAACACAACAACACTTAAGAGTACGGTATGCTGATGCAGGATAAGCAGATCCAATGCTCATTGTTTCGACAAAATAATAAGTAAGTTATGCTTGCAGTAGGCCACTACGCACAAGGACAAGGTCGACACAGTGAAGAGAGCGGATTGGGAATAGAACTTGTTATATTTGTTTCTGATGGGTAGCCTAACCAGGACAAGTTAAAAGGCCTAGAAATCTAAGTCAAAAGTTATATTAACAGTTACTTATTTGTTATAATGACTGACATAAATCACAATGAGATGAACAAAATTAAAAAATGACACAGTGGGAGGTACCAGAAACTGTGGAATTTGTAAGACTCTACTTCGCTACTAGTTTCGACGTTGTGTCAACGCCATCTTCAGGCTCGTACACTTTGATAAAATCAGTTGTGTGTGGCAAAGTCTAGCAGTCCGCGGTGAGACCAACACGTGCACCACATGGATGGTGGGCAGTAACTAGAAGAAGAACAAGAAGAAGACTTATCTGGGCAGCTCGCGTAATGAAAGTCAATGTTACAACACGAAGCCACAAATACAAGCAAAACAAGCAACAAAAGTTGAGTGGCAAGGTAAGCAAGTAACGAGATACACAGAATGTGGATTGCGCTATCGCAGTTGCGCTACTTACAGTCCCTTAAGCCTGCCGCTGTTGCCGAGCGGTTCTAAGCGCTTCAGTCCGGAACCTCGCTGCTGCTACGGCCCCACGTTCGAATCTTGCCTCGGGCATGGATGTGTGTGATGTCCTTAGGTTAATTAAGTTTAAGTAATTCTAAGTGTGCCCGCCCGGTTGGCCGTGCGGTCTAACCCACAGCTTTCCGGGCGGGAAGGAGCACCTGGTACCCGGAACGAATCCGCCCGGCGGATTTGTGTCGAGGTCCGGTGAACCGGCCAGTCTGTGGATGGTTTTTAGGCTGTTTTCCATCTGCCTCGGCGAATGTGGACTGGTTCCCCTTATTCTGCCTTAGTTACACTATGTCGGCGATTGCTGCTCTACCACCCAAACATAGGGGCTACACTCGTCTGGTGTGAGACGTTCCCTGGGGTGTCCCCCCTGGATTCGGTGTGGGGTGGCGGACGAGTGTAGTGGACTGCGGTAGTCGTCGTGGGGTTGTGGACCACTGCGGCTGCGGCGGGGACGGAGCCTCTCCGTCGTTTCTAGGTCCCCGGTTAAAATACAATGCAATGCAATACAAATTCCAAGTCTAGGGGACTGATGACCTCAGATATTAAGTCCTATAGTGCTTAGACGGTAATACACCGTGGTCTGGGGGTAGCATCTTTGATTCATAATCAAAACGTCTTCGGTCCCGTGTTCGATCGCCGCCACTGCCTAAATTTTGATAAATAATCAGCATTGGCCGCCGAAGACTTCCGGCATAAGAAGTCAGCCTCATTCTGCCAACGGCCTTGTCAAAGAGGGCGGAGGAACGGATAGAGGTTCAGGGCACTCTCTTGCCCTAGGGGTGGGAAATTGCCCCTAAAGGCGGAAGAATCAGCAATGATCAACGACATGAGGATGCAGAAGGCAATGGAAACCACTGCATTAAAGACACGTAACGTGTATCCACAGGACATGTGGCCTGTAATTGAAGAAGTGTCATGATGATCTCTCCATTGGCAAAAGATTCCGGAATAGTCCCCCATTCGGATCTCCGGGAGGGGACTGCCAAGGGGGAGGTTACCATGAGAAAAAGATTGAATAATCAACGAAAGGATAACGTTCTACGAGTCGGGGCGTGGAATGTCAGAAGCTTGAACGTAGTAGGGAAACTAGAAAATCTGAAAAGGGAAATGCAAAGGCTCAATCTAGATATAGTAGGGGTCAGTGAAGTGAAGTGGAAGGAAGACAAGGATTTCTGGTCAGATGAGTATCGGGTAATATCAACAGCAGAAGAAAATGGTATAACATGTGCAGGATTCGTTATGAATAGGAAGGTAGGGCAGAGGGTGTGTTACTGTGAACAGTTCAGTGACCGGGTTGTTCTAATCAGAATCGACAGCAGACCAACATCGACAACGATAGTTCAGGTATACATGCCGACGTCGCAAGCTGAAGATGAACAGATAGAGAAAGTGTATGAGGATATTGAAAGGGTAATGCAGTATGTAAAGGGGGACGAAAATCTAATAGTCATGGGCGACTGGAATGCAGTTGTAGGGGAAGGAGTAGAAGAAAAGGTTACAGGAGAATATGGGCTTGGGACAAGGAATGAAAGAGGAGAAAGACTAATTGAGTTCTGTAACAAGTTTCAGCTAGTAATAGCGAATACCCTGTTCAAGAATCACAAGAGGAGGAGGTACACTTGCAAAAGGCCGAGAGATACGGGAAGATTTCAATTAGATTACATTATGGTCAGACAGAGATTCCGAAATCAGATACTGGATTGTAAGGCGTACCCAGGAGCAGATATAGACTCAGATCACAATATAGTAGTGATGAAGAGTAGGCTGAAGTTCAAGACATTAGTCAGGAAGAATCAATACGCAAAGAAGTGGGATACGGAAGTACTAAGGAATGACGAGGTACGTTTGAAGTTCTTTAACGCTATAGATATAGCAATAAGGAATAGCGCAGTAGGCAGTACAGTTGAAGAGGAATGGACATCTCTAAAAAGGGCCATCACAGAAGTTGGGAAGGAAAACATAGGTACAAAGAAGGTAGTTGCGAAGAAACCGTGGATAACAGAAGAAATACTTTGGTTGATTGATGAAAGGAGGAAGTACAAACATGTTCCGGGAAAATCAGGAATACAGAAATACAAGTCCCTGAGGAATGAAATAAATAGGAAGTGCAGGAAAGCTAAGACGAAATGGCTACAGGAAAAATGTGAAGACATTGTGGGGCGGCGGATAAAAGTTTGTAGAAAAATAACTGTAGACTGTAGAAACATTTCCCGGCCGATGCACCATATGTGGGGCGGCGGATGAGTTTGTAATAATAATTAAATCTATTGCTGTATAAACGCTTGCGTGTAGAATCAGTTTCTAGCTTTTAGAATGTTGTTATTGCTGTCTTTTGCCGTTCTCAACACTGGCTCTCTATTTACTCCGTGACCCCCAGAAAGTGATTTAATAAAACTTGGAGCCAGTAAATAGATATCCTAGTGCCCACTTTACCTGAGAATGTTCTTATAGCTGCAGCTTATAGCTCTGAGGAATTAGGAGATTGTCCGGGATTTCTAATCAAAAACGGTTTTCCAAAATAGTTGAGTATATTCTGAAATTCACTAATAAAAACCACAAGTATCCCTACAACCTAACTAACAGAACAGTTCAGAGTCTAATGCGCTGATGCAACTATAAATGTCCGAATCAAATGTTAAAAAGAATGCTCGCCAAAATTTGATGAAAATATTTCATCAAACGCCACGCTAAATATTTGGTAGAATGACTGTCCCGCGACGGCACGTGAAAATACGACAAAACGCAAACTGAAGCTAGATAATGAAAATCATTCCAGAATTAACACTTCACATAAAATGTTTTCATGGTTCCGCATATCTCTAGTAACTTAATACGGCACCCGAGGCTGTTTGTAGCAGATACACTGATGCGACGCGACTACCGACACAGATGGCGTGTCATTCAGCGTCTGGAGAGAACTGGGGCCTTGCTTCCTCGCGCAGTGTTCTTATATATAAAGCCGCGGTGCGGACGGCTGAGGGAACGCCTGATTAAATCCACTCTCCCGACTAGCCGCTGGGCTAGTAACGCACCACTTCAAGTTACATAATAATTTATAGCTTCTTTTGCTTATGGCCGATGAAGCTCTTAATTTAAACGTGCATTCAGCACGCAGGTAAGTATTGATAATAAAATTTTGACGTGGCTAAGTTAAATACTTTAGGCGAGAGAATTAATTAAATTACACTGCACGCAGCAGATGAGCTCTGAACTGTCCCTTTTTAGATCCGCTATCGCTATAATTTTATAGGTATTCAAAAGAAACTTTACACATCTTCATAATCATAGCGGACCTCCAACCTATTTAAATCTAAACATCCTAGCCTTATTTACTAGCCTATTTAATCTATCTTGCTTCCTTCAGTTTTGATACGAAAACCACAAAATCATGAATTTCTACTAAAATCTTAATTTGTGAAATCCAAAGTACTATTTTTATTAAATCATTATGAAAGATGAATCTAAATATAAATTTTGAAGTCTCTAGCTCTGTTCTGTTGCGCCAATGATTTTTTCACAAAAACGTCCAAATCTCGGAAATGGCTGAAGTTATCGAACTGATATTTAACACACATTAATTTAGTATTATTTCTGACATGCTAGAAAAGTTTTAGTTCATTTGCTTGATTTTTAAGATATTGCGCAACATTTATGACGTCAGAGCTAGTTACAGCAGACTGGCTGGCACACAACGGAAACTGATGTGAATTTACTACAGCGTGAGTAGGCTGCTTCCCTACATCACCCTCTACTTAAATTTTTTGTTTATGAATGTTAATGAATAAAAAAAAATTTAATTACAAAAAAGGGAAGCAAGAGTACAGTTTAACTTCCTATGAAAAATCAAAATTGAAATATAAACCTGTAGAAACATTAAAGAAAACTTATTACCTACATTAATTATTTAAATTGTAGGCATGCTCACTGCCTTTTTAAACAATGTCATTACTCAAAATTTTAAGCAAAGTCAACGAAATATTTTGGCATACATATTGCCTTAGACAAACAAACACATAGAAATTGAAAAATTATAAAAATCTTAACTACATTAAATACATTTTTACATACACAAATTCAAAGAAAATAACATGATACATAAAGAGATGATTATCTCTTAGCAGTCTTTTCTAAACCTGAAAGAAAGGTTCACAAATAATTTTTACACACGTAGTTGTAGCCGCTTTGGCTGGCGTCCTACACTTCCATTCACAAGGGTAGAGAAGGGGAAGTTGCTATGGTGTGCGTCCTTCACGTTCTCTCTAAATTACATGGGGGGAAGGGGAGGGGTCACTGTGAGTTGTGTCCAAGTCACTCCACGCTTTCACGCAGCTACCAGGCTGCCATTATCTGGTTTGTCCTGTAGAACAAACAAAAAGAGTGCCTCAGACTCTGTTCACTTAATATCTAAGGGTGGGTCACAAAGAAATGGGGATATATACATTTTATCCTTCAATATTTTGCTGGAACAAAGTTAACAGAACTTTTTTCAGTATTACTCTTACGGTTACTTAACTGCCATAAAATCGTTAAACAAATGGCTCAAAACGCCTTTAGTCATGTATTAGAGAAAATTTATGCTCCTAAGGCATACAATCATAAATCATATTTAATCTGAATTTATTATTTCTGGGCCGGAACACTGAACCAATGCTCGGTACATTCCTGACAAATCTGCATTTTATTTACTTAACTGACTCATCTTTGATTACTTTATTCTTAGAGATAGTATGAGTATGATTAGTGGTTGTTTTCTCAGCATCCATGTACATGTGAGTAACTTTTGGTAATAGTACAGTCGTGAGTGTTCAAAACACACTACGTTTAGTTGACTACTAAATCCACTTATTGGTCCTCTGCTGTTGCCAGTTCCACATCTGCAATTAGGTACTTACTTACTTTGAAGTGTATTTATGCGGAGCTAAAATAATGTTTCACGTCTGTCATTATGTACTTACTTACTTTGCTAGTGTATGTACTTATTTAACACTCACTCTATTAGTATTTAAAGCATAGGATAGCACATTTATTTCATATTCATAGTGTATTGCAGCTGATTAGTTTGCTCACGTGGCAATCCATTTCCACTCGATCGGACGCTGAAACCTCAGGTAGTCTCTCTCAGACCTACCACTAAACTGCATCAAATAATTATGGACGAGCGTAATGCTAAATTCCTTAAACCTATAGGACACCATGAGCTGCTCTGTCTCATGTAACATAAGGGTACCTATGGTCGCATTCACGCCTCCAACTCATAACCTCAATACGTGTAGTTGTATCCTGTCACACACTACACTAAAATAATGGCCAGCTCCAACCTTATAAATACTTCAGGGACGTGTCCTTCACGTCTCAACCACAAACACTGCTCAATTCTATTACACTGCCTTTCCTTGCTACACCAGGTGAGTTTAATCTTACAACTTATCTGCATATTTTTCATAACACTAAGCAATCTCTTTCTTACTATTTATTAGTTAGCTCTAATGCATACACTAGGTTTCACTACCACTTCAGATCTTGCTTGTACATGAATTCATATATCGTTTTAAATTACTGTTGGTGGACCATTCCAATAAAACAACACTTTGTACTTACTATATTACCATCGTACTATACATAATTGTTACTCAAATACATTTGTATCTTAATTACGTCATACTTCTCTATTGTTTGTCACTATTAGGTTTGTCACATTAGGTATTTTTCTTCACTAATCGGTAGATAGAATGGTTACATAACTCAAGGCTTGATAGTTATGACAGAAAATTTTCATGTCTGGAAAGAAGAGGTCGAAATTTTTGTGGACAGAAAAGAGGAAGAATGAGTGAGACCTGAAATGGGAAAGAAGATCTCACACAGCTGGGACTGCACAGTTGCCACACTGTGTAGAGGTTAAAGAACAACCTCCTCCCTACAGCATTCATTGGTTTAATGCTGTAAAGAAGAGTTAGAAATTTTAGGTGGATAGAAAAGATGAAGAGTGAGTGAGACCTGAAATGGAAAGAAGATCTCACACAGCTGGGACTGCACAGCTGCCACACTGTGTAGAGGTTACAGAACAACCTCCTCCCTACAGCATTCATTGGTTTAAAGCTGTATTGACAACCATACCGGAAAATTTAATGTATGAAAGAAGAGGTCGAAATTTTTGAGGACAGGAAAGAGGAAGAATGAGTGAGATCTGAAATGGGAAAGAAGATCTCACACAGCTGGGACTGCACAGCTGCCACACTGTGTAGAGGTTAAAGAACAACCTCCTCCCTACAGCATTCATTAGCTTATTATTGACGTGATAATCATACCGGAAAATTTTGTGTTGGAAAGTAGAGGTCGAAATTTTTGGGGATAGGAAAGATGAAGATTGAGTGAGACCTGAAATGGGAAAGAAGATCTCACACAGCTGGGACTGCACAGCTGCCACACTGTGTAGAGGTTACAGAACAACCTCCTCCCTACAGCATTCAGTGGCTACCTATGAATCTGCCAGGTCGATCTGAAAATACTTTATGATGCCTTTTTAGAACCTGTCTCAATTCTTCCTTTTGATTGTCTGAAATCTTATCGATTTCCTGCAATTTAGCTTCTATTTTATCTAAAATAATTGCTTTTTCTTCTTCTTCTGTGTTTAGCTTACTTGTACCAAGATTAACATCCTCGTCCCAATACCTCCTATTTTTCAGCATTCGTATAGGCAGCTCCCAAGTTTCATGATCAGTTACTACATGTTTATCACTAAAAGGTACTATAATTACTCCGGTTATTGGCAAGACCATTTTTAACTGGCTTCTTTCAAAATCAACAACACTCTGATATTTCGACAAGAAATCTATGCCAATTAAAACCTCAATACTGAGATTGTTTACAATTAAACATGGATGATCAATTAAATTACCATTAACGTTAAAGGGTAGTAAAGCTTCTTGCTTTACCGTTTTTGAAACCTTGTCAGTAGCACCAATTATTCTTAGTCCTGATACCCTCATTACTGTAAGCTTGTCTTTACCAGGTAATGCATCAAAGAAGGACTGAGATATTGCACTCACCTCACTTCCACTGTCTAAGAGACAACGTAAATTGATACCCAACATATTCACTATTATTATAGGGTGGCTTATTCTAGGTTGTACAGGTGGTTCCTCAAATTCATCTAATAGTTCCTTTTGGATTTGTCTCCAACTAAAGTGATCAACATCTGTCTTCATTACATTTAGGTCACAGTGTGTAGGGGTTTCCTGAATTACATTCTCAGCTGCTTTTTCCAGTCGGTCTATTAATTTTAAATCGAAACACCGCACGACTTCATTACATTTAGTTTGCTGAACATGACCCAAATTACTGTAGTCTGAGCGATTCTGCGCCTCCAGACCGGGCATTATACTAGTTACAGCTAAACCACTTTCACCATTATCGTCGGTTTCCTTCTCAAGTGACAACTGGTCACAGCTACTGGGTTCATCGACCCCAAACAGCCTACCCTCTACATTCTCACTTATCTCCTGTCCTAAATCTATTAGTACATTATCAACATCCTGCACAGGCACTTTAGATAAGAGCACATCATCCTCATCGTAAATATAAGCATGAATTTCTTCTGCTTCTTCACCTGACAATTCAGTATTTTGTAGCTCATCCCAACTGTTACACTGCTGCGCCTTCTCTTTCTCTTCCCACTTAGAAAGCGTCTCTAACACGGTATCTATCAAATACTGTGAGTGATCTAATATTTCTGTTGTATCCTTAGGTGCTACCGACATTTCATCCATCTGTTCAGTTTGAGTATTCTGATCTGTCTTACCAATTCCCTTAACTACTGGCTTAGGAAAAGTAACCGCCTGGTGAGCGCCAGTGTCCTCATAGACGGGAACTAGTTTTCCTGCCTCGGCATACTACTGTTTCCTTTAGTTTCATTATAGTTAGCTGGCATAGCCTTACTTTCCGTACTGTTGTTTACATGCATATTTCTGTTTGGAACAAAATTATTATCCCTTGGACGCCATTGTTGGTTCTGATAATTATTTCCCCAATTCCTACCTCTCTTAGGATTACGAACACCTACTGTTCTGATGTTTACATTGCCATTTTGCTCGTTCCTAAAATTACTACTATTATTGGTATTGGCATTTCTGTTATTACGTGCTTGCTCCTCATTGGCAGCAACACGTTCTACACGTTCCAAATATTCAATGAAACGATCCAGATTGTCTCTAGGGGCTGATATAATTCTAGTTTGCCAGTACCATGGCAGTTTGGCTTCCAGACCTAGTATAATCATTTCAGGTTTCAGCTTTTCCGCCAAATGTGACAAACGTGAAATCCATGACCTAGCAAACTCTTTAATAGATTCCTTGCCTGCATTGAAGCGTTTTCCACTCCAAAATTCTCTCAACACTTCATTTTGCTTATTGCTAGACCAATATTCATTAATAAAAGCTGTTTTAAATTCCGCTAATGTTTTACATTTCAACATAACATCAGCTGACCAATGCATGGCGTCACCTGCTAAATGGCTTCTAATAAACGAGATTTTCTCTCGTTCAGACCAAGTTGGTGGAATCACATCTTCAAAATCGTTCCAGAAATCTAGCGGGTGGATATTTTTATCTGGATCGAACCGCAAGAACTGCCGACACCCGATAAAAGCGGCGTTTGCAGCTACAACTTGTTGTACATTACTGAAGCTACTTTACTCTCAATGTTAGCAATGTTAGTACTTATATTTTCTACTTTCATTTCAACATTATCTACTCTTTGCACAATATGAGTAGTGTCAGTTTTGATTGCTTCTACTTCTGCTTGACATATGTTTACTTTTATATTAACATCTTTAAATCTATCTGAGCACAGTTCAGACTCCGCCTCGATCTTTTCTGTTAACTTGTGCTCCAGCTTCGCATCTTCCATTTGGAAGTCTTTGTGAACCTCAGCGACTTCGGATTTTATTGTCTTATACATTTCAGAAAATTGTTGAGCAACCTTTTTCTTAATATCCTCATGATTGCAATCAATTTTATAATTCAAACTGTCTAGATCCTCTTTCAACTTATTGCAACCAGCCTTGAAAGTATCGTCCATTACCTCCAATCGTTTATTAAAATTTGTTTGGCTGGCCACAATCTCAGACTTTAATTCAGCATTACTGCTTTTGACCTGTTCACTTATTTCAGACTTTAATTCAGCATTACTGGCTGACATTTCAGCCTTATTGGATTCTAATTTATTGTCCATTGCCTCAAATCGTTTATTAAAATTTGTTTGACTGGCCACCATTTCAGACTTTAATTCAGCTGTCATTTGTGCATTACTGGCAGCTATTGCTTGTAATATAACATTTAGATCCACAGCCCCAGCATCTTTGGGTTGCTCACGAGCTGGCTTTTTATCACACTCAGGTGACGAAAAACTGGCTCCAATACCAGAATCATCAAACCCAAATGAAACTTCTGATTGATTAGTCATATCTAACTGCTCCTTCTTAAATTCTACCATCTCTGATGACTGTTTCATTTTTAATTCATCAGAGAAACTATCATCCAATAAATTTACAATTTCTACTTTCCGCTTTACTACAGGGGTCTCTATTATTGAATCATTGCCCCTTCGCACACTACTGTCAGGAGACAATACTTCATGTTTCACCTTAACATTACTACTTTCATGCATATTTACACTTGAACCGTTGTCTGTATTTACAGTTCCCTCAACAGACATAGGTTCTGATTTAAGTTTAACCTCAGCTTCTTTTGACGGTTCCATCGCCGACAGTCTTTTAGTGCAGGTTAGTAAAATTTTTAACAGCTTTTCACTTAACTTAGTTCCTTCTGCACAATGTTGTCGGCGCGGCGTACCAGGATTCCTGATGCGACGTGGCAAGTTGAACTGCAGACGGCTCTCCGACGGCTGTTGTGTGTTTGCGTGGCCCGCAATTGCAGGCTCTGCGCCGGCTGCTTCAGCAGACGACTGCGGTGCGGCAAGACTGGCTTCTCGCGATGACGGCAGCACCGCTAGACTCAGTGCCAGCTCCGTCAATCCAGATGCGTTGTTAATCCAATTGCGTCGTCCACATACACACGTAACACTTTCACTGTTTTATACTCAGTTGCGTGTCGCATTTCACTCGCGAATCCGAATAGTTAAAAATCACTTTCACTTAGTTGATTTCCCGGCCGATGCACCATATGTGGGGCGGCGGATAAAAGTTTGTAGAAAAATAACTGTAGACTGTAGAAACATTTCCCGGCCGATGCACCATATGTGGGGCGGCGGATGAGTTTGTAATAATAATTAAATCTATTGCTGTATAAACGCTTGCGTGTAGAATCAGTTTCTAGCTTTTAGAATGTTGTTATTGCTGTCTTTTGCCGTTCTCAACACTGGCTCTCTATTTACTCCGTGACCCCCAGAAAGTGATTTAATAAAACTTGGAGCCAGTAAATAGATATCCTAGTGCCCACTTTACCTGAGAATGTTCTTATAGCTGCAGCTTATAGCTCTGAGGAATTAGGAGATTGTCCGGGATTTCTAATCAAAAACGGTTTTCCAAAATAGTTGAGTATATTCTGAAATTCACTAATAAAAACCACAAGTATCCCTACAACCTAACTAACAGAACAGTTCAGAGTCTAATGCGCTGATGCAACTATAAATGTCCGAATCAAATGTTAAAAAGAATGCTCGCCAAAATTTGATGAAAATATTTCATCAAACGCCACGCTAAATATTTGGTAGAATGACTGTCCCGCGACGGCACGTGAAAATACGACAAAACGCAAACTGAAGCTAGATAATGAAAATCATTCCAGAATTAACACTTCACATAAAATGTTTTCATGGTTCCGCATATCTCTAGTAACTTAATACGGCACCCGAGGCTGTTTGTAGCAGATACACTGATGCGACGCGACTACCGACACAGATGGCGTGTCATTCAGCGTCTGGAGAGAACTGGGGCCTTGCTTCCTCGCGCAGTGTTCTTATATATAAAGCCGCGGTGCGGACGGCTGAGGGAACGCCTGATTAAATCCACTCTCCCGACTAGCCGCTGGGCTAGTAACGCACCACTTCAAGTTACATAATAATTTATAGCTTCTTTTGCTTATGGCCGATGAAGCTCTTAATTTAAACGTGCATTCAGCACGCAGGTAAGTATTGATAATAAAATTTTGACGTGGCTAAGTTAAATACTTTAGGCGAGAGAATTAATTAAATTACACTGCACGCAGCAGATGAGCTCTGAACTGTCCCTTTTTAGATCCGCTATCGCTATAATTTTATAGGTATTCAAAAGAAACTTTACACATCTTCATAATCATAGCGGACCTCCAACCTATTTAAATCTAAACATCCTAGCCTTATTTACTAGCCTATTTAATCTATCTTGCTTCCTTCAGTTTTGATACGAAAACCACAAAATCATGAATTTCTACTAAAATCTTAATTTGTGAAATCCAAAGTACTATTTTTATTAAATCATTATGAAAGATGAATCTAAATATAAATTTTGAAGTCTCTAGCTCTGTTCTGTTGCGCCAATGATTTTTTCACAAAAACGTCCAAATCTCGGAAATGGCTGAAGTTATCGAACTGATATTTAACACACATTAATTTAGTATTATTTCTGACATGCTAGAAAAGTTTTAGTTCATTTGCTTGATTTTTAAGATATTGCGCAACATTTATGACGTCAGAGCTAGTTACAGCAGACTGGCTGGCACACAACGGAAACTGATGTGAATTTACTACAGCGTGAGTAGGCTGCTTCCCTACAACATCGAAAAAGATATGATGGTCGGAAGGACAGACTCAGCATACAGGAACGTCAAAACCACCTTTGGTGACATTAAAAGCAACGGTGGTAACATTAAGAGTGCAACGGGAATTCCACTGTTAAATGCAGAGGAGAGAGCAGGTAGGTGGAAAGAATACATTGAAAGCGTCTATGAGGGTGAAGATTTGTCTGATGTGATAGAAGAAGAAACAGGAGTAGATTTAGAAGAGATAGGGGATCCAGTATTAGAATCGGAATTTAAAAGAGCTTTGGAGGACTTACGGTCAAATAAGGCAGAAGGGATAGATAACATTCCATCAGAATTTCTAAAATCATTAGGGGAAGTGGCAACAAAACGGCTATTCACGTTGGTGTGTAGAATATATGAGTCTGGCGATATACCATCTGACTTTCGGAAAAGCATCATCCACACAATTCCGAAGACGGCAAGAGCTGACAAGTGCGAGAATTATCGCACAATCAGCTTAACAGCTCATGCATCGAAGCTGCTTACAAGAATAATATACAGAAGAATGGAAAAGAAAATTGTGAATGCGCTAGGTGACGATCAGTTTGGCTTTAGGAAAAGTAAAGGGACGAGAGAGGCAATTCTGACGTTACGGCTAATAATGGAAGCAAGGCTAAAGAAAAATCAAGACACTTTCATAGGATTTGTCGACCTGGAAAAAGCGTTCGACAATATAAAATGGTGCAAGCTGTTCGAGATTCTGAAAAAAGTAGGGGTAAGTTATAGGGAGAGACGGGTCATATACAATATATACAACAACCAAGAGGGAATAATAAGAGTGGACGATCAAGAACGAAGTGCTCGTATTAAGAAGGGTGTGAAGACACAGCTGTAGCCTTTCGCCCCTACTCTTCAATCTGTACATCGAGAAAGCAATGATGGAAATAAAAGAAAGGTTCAGGAGTGGAATTAAAATACAAGGTGAAAGGATATCAATGATACGATTCGCTGATGCATTGCTATCCTGAGTGAAAGTGAAGAAGAATTAAATGATCTGCTGAACGGAATGAACAGTCTAATGAGTACACAGTACGGTTTGAGAGTAAATCGGAGAAAGACGAAGGTAATGAGAAGTAGTAGAAATGAGAACAGCGAGAAACTTAACATCAGGATTGATGGTCACGAAGTCAATGAAGTTAAGGAATTCTGCTACCTTGGCAGTAAAATAACCAATGACGGGCGGAGCAAGGAGGACATCAAAAGCAGACTCGCTATGGCAAAAAAGGCATTTCTGGCCAAGAGAAGTCTACTAATATCAAATACCGGCCTTAATTTGAGGAAGAAATTTCTGAGGCTGTACGTCTGGAGTACAGCATTGTATGGTAGTGAAACATGGACTGTGGGAAAACCGGAACAGAAGAGAATCGCAGCATTTGAGATGTGGTGCTATAGACGAATGTTGAAAATTAGGTGGACTGATAAGGAAAGGAATGAGGAGGTTCTACACAGAATCGGAGAGGAAAGGAATATTTGGAAAACACTGATAAGGAGAAGGGACAGGATGATAGGACATCTGCTAAGACATGAGGGAATGACTTCCATGGTACTAGAGGGAACTGTAGAGGGCAAAAACTGTAGAGGAAGACAGAGATTGGAATACGTCAAGCAAATAATTGAGGACGCAGGTTGCGAGTAGTACTCTGAGATGAAGAGGTTAGCACAGGAAAGGAATTCGTGACGGGCCGCATCGAACCAGTCAGTAGACTGATGACAAAAAAAAAGAAAAGAAAAAAAGGGCTTAGAGCCATTTGAACCATACATTCCGTTAAACAGCTACCACCAGCACCAAACGACGGCTGGAGATTACGCCCGCTCTATCGGACCGAAGCAAAACTCTCTGGCCACGACGGCCCGAAACAGAATACTCTCCGCATGACAGTCGGAATAGAATATCCGCAATCCAAGTTCATGGCCCACAAGTATCTACTCTCTAAAAAATACTCTACTTGGAGGGAATGGTGTTGCGAATGTGAAAACTAAGAACTGTTGCTAAGTTCACGAGAAACAGGGGATAGCGCAAGTAACTTCCCTCATTTTTCTTACAAGACGCACATTTTTTAACACAAAGTTGGCACTCGACCAAGCAGTGTCTTCTCTATTGGTTAACTATACGTTCCAAGAACTCTGTCCGTAACGATGCAATCCTATTGGTTGAACCAAATTTTTAGAGTGAACTCTTCCACGATGGCGATGTGGTGCGACGGCGTAGAAACTTTACAAGTCACACAGCAAACAAATAATGTCGCTATCGTTTTTTCTCTGGGAACTGTGGTGCGACTGTGGCGTACATTGACACTAGATGCCCAGGTGCCAGCCCCGCTTTCAGTAGTCGCGTACCGTGTTGTTGGCCGAGTTCAGTGTACTGCCCATTCCCCCAAAGTAGACCCCTCGACCTAATGAGATTCAGAGACTGTTTCTCTCCCGACAAAAGAGGCTATAGACTCGCTTCCGGCAGCACACCACTCACCGTGGCGAGCTCAGGGCTGCCTTCTCAGACACAATGCTCCAGTGTACTCACTATATAACTGCAAAATAACCTCGTAAAAATGAAATAATATCACGTGGTGATGCGTGTCATATCGTCACACTATGACTAACGACATAACACTACGTTATTATTAAGCATACTCAAAAGTAACACTGCAAATTTTGAGAACAACGTAATGTCGACAATGACTCCTGTGACTTAATTACGTAATACTACAAAATTATAAGGGGCGATCAAAAAGTTTCCACGAGAAGGACTTACATTCCAGAATCGGTATACCAATGAGGCGAAACTGTCGAGAGCTTTGAGGCAATATACCACCAACGTATCAGGTTGATGATACCCGTTTTTTACAACACCGTGTCCCACTGCGTGAAGAAGTCCATAACTGCCTGCTACACATCCTCGCGCCGGCTGGAATTGTCGACCCTTCAGTGCATTTTTAAAGGACCGAGGACGTAATAATCATAAGAGGAGAGAGCAGGACTGTGGGCCCGGTGCTCGGGTGTCTCCCATTCGTCCATAACGGATGAGTTCGGCCCCCCCAGATCGACCGGTGTCTCGTGTCGAACCTCAGCCAGCACAGAGTTTGGCCCACCATTCCACACTGGTGGTTTTCGACATACGTGCTGCTCCATACATTCTTCATTCTCTAATGGGTGTCTATCGGTGTCTGTCCTTCAGCGGCTAAGAAAAGAATAACGACACATAGGAACTGTTTGGACGCATTTGGTAATAAAGTCGCCATAGTTCACGTCTCCGCATTTACCGCACGTCGCAAAGACACGACTTCAGCATTAATCTCTTGCCTACGTGTCGGTGCTTACACACCCGCATCGAAGTCTCGCTTTGTTTCAAATATACTGCAACAATACCCTCAACCGGAAACTTCTTGCTGGCTCTTTGTATTTCATGAAGCAAAAATATGGTCCCTCTAAAAAAATGAATTTTAGCACTAATGAGCATTCTAACTTAAATGGTGCTATTCAAAATTATCATTTCTTTTCAGTGTAACTGTTCATTCTTTCACTCATTGTTCTATTATTGCACAACAGACCTTACTTTATCAATATCGCTAAAATACCCATGTAAACTTTGAATTACGCTACTATCACCCCAACAGTTTGCACAAACAAATTTGCAGTTTATGAAGTTCGTTACACTTGTCTGTGTTGCTTGACTTCCGCAGTGTCGAAATAGGTATCGTAATTTCGACTTAGGTTGAAACCAACAGTCGAGATCGCAATAAGATTTGTTTATTTACCGATTTCGGCTATGTTAAAGCCGTCTTCAGAATTTTTGCTCCCTATGGCTGTGCTGTGGGAATTAGTGAAGTTCGGTGGCAGGAGGAACAAGACTTTTGATCGGGTGACTACAGGGTTATAAACACAAAATCAAATGAGGGCAATGCAGGACTAGGTTTAATAATGAATAGGAAAATAGGAATGCGGGTAAGCTACTACAAACAGCATAATGAACGCATTATTGTGGCCAAGATAGATACGAAGCCCACACCTACTACAGTAGTACAAGTTTATATGCCAACTACCTCTCCAGATGACGAAGAAATTGAAGAAATGTATGATGAAATAAAAGAAATTATTCAGATAGTGAAGGGTGACGAAAATTTAATAGTCATGGGTGACTGGAATTCGATAGTAGGAAAAGGGAGAGAAGGAAACGTAGTAGTTGAATATGGATTGGGGCTAAGAAATGAAAGAGGAAGCCGCCTGGTCGAATTTTGCACAGAGCACAACTTAATCATAGCTAACACTTGGTTTAAGAATCATGAAAGAAGGCTGTATACATGGAAGAACCCTGGAGATACTAAAAGGTATCAGGTAGATTATATAATGGTAAGACAGAGATTTAGGAACCAGGTTTTAAATTGTAAGACATTTCCAGGAGAAGATGTGGACTCTGACCACAATCTATTGGTTATGACCTGTAGATTAAAACTGAAGAAACTGCAAAAAGGTGGGAACTTAAGGAGATGGGACCTGGATAAACTGAAAGAACCAGAGGTTGTACAGAGTTTCAGGGAGAGCATAAGGGAACAATTGACAGTAATGGGGGAAGTACATACAGTAGAAGAAGAATGGGTAGCTTTGAGGGATGAAGTAGTGAAGGCAGCAGAGGATCAAGTAGGTAAAAAGACGAGGGCTAGTAGAAAACTTTGGGTAACAGAAGAAATTTTGAATTTAATTGATGAAAGGAGAAAATGTAAAAATGCAGTAAATGAAGCAGGCAAAAAGGAATACAAACGTCTCAAAAATGAGATCGACAGGAAGTGCAAAATGGCTAAGCAGGGATGGCTAGAGGACAAATGTAAGGATGTAGAGGTTTATCTCACTAGGGGTAAGATAGATACTGCCTACAGGAAAATTAAAGAGACCTTTGGAGATAAGAGAACCACTTGTATGAACATCAAGAGCTCAGATGGAAACCCAGTTCTAAGCAAAGAAGGGAAAGCAGAAAGGTGGAAGGAGTATATAGAGGGTCTATACAACGGCGATGTACTTGAGGACAATATTATGGAAAAGGAAGAGGATGTAGATGAAGATGAAATGGGAGACACGATACTGCGTGAAGAGTTTGACAAAGCACTGAAAGACCTGAGTCGAAACAAGGCCCCCGGAGTATACAACATTCCATTGGAACTACTGACGCCCTTGGGAGAGCCAGTCCTAACAAAACTCTACCATCTGGTGAGCAAGACGTATGAAACAGGCGAAATACCCTCAGACTTCAAGAAGAATATAATAATTCCAATCCCAAAGAAAGCAGGTGTTGACAGATGTAAAAATTACCGAACTATCAGTTTAATAAGCCACAGCTGCAAAATACTAACACGAATTCTTTACAGACGAATGGAAAAACTGGTAGAAGCCGACTTCGGGGAAGACCAGTTTGGATTCCATAGAAATACTGGAACACGTGAGGCAATACTGACCTTACGACTTATCATCGAAGAAAGATTAAGGAAAGGCAAACCTACGTTTCTAGCATTTGTAGACTTAGAGAAAGCTTTTGACAATGTTGACTGGAATACTCTCTTTCAAATTCTAAAGGTGGCAGGGGTAAAATACAGGGAGCGAAAGGCTATTTACAATTTGTACAGAAACCAGATGGCAGTTATAAGAGTCGAGGGACATGAAAGGGAAGCAGTTGTAGGAAGGGGGTAAGACAGGGTTGTAGCCTCTCCCCGATGTTATTCAATCTGTATATTGAGCAAGCAGTAAAGGAAACAAAAGAAAAATTCGGAGTAGGTATTAAAATCCATGGAGAAGAAATAAAAACTTTGAGGTTCGCCGATGACATTGTAATTCTGTCAGAGACAGCAAAGGACTTGGAAGAGCAGTTGAATGGAATGCATAGCGTCTTGAAAGGAGGATATAAGATGAACATCAACAAAAGCAAAGCGAGGATAATGGAATGTAGTCGAATTAAGTCGGGTGATGCTGAGGGAATTAGATTAGGAAATGAGACACTTAAAGTAGTAAAGGAGTTTTGCTATTTGGGGAGCAAAATAACTGATGATGGTCGAAGTAGAGAAGATATAAAATGTAGACTGGTAATGGCAACGAAAGCGTTTCTGAAGAAGAGAAATTTGTTAACATCGAGTATAGATTTAAGTGTCAGGAAGTCATTTCTGAAAGTATTTGTATGGAGTGTGGAAGTGAAACATGGACGATAAATAGTTTGGACAAGAAGAGAATAGAAGCTTTCGAAATCTGGTGCTACAGAAGAATGCTGAAGATTAGATTGGTTGATCACATAACTAATGAGGAGGTATTGAATAGGATTGGGGAGAAGAGAAGTTTGTGGCACAGCTTGACCAGAAGAAGGGATCGGTTGGTAGGACATGTTCTGAGGCATCAAGGGATCACCAATTTAGTATTGGAGGGCAGCGTGGAGGGTAAAAATCGTAGAGGGAGACCAAGAGATGAATACACTAAGCAGATTCAGAAGGATGTAGGTTGCAGTAGGTACTGGGAGATGAAGAAGCTTGCACAGGATAGAGTAGCATGGAGAGCTGCATCAAACCAGTCTCAGGACTGAAGACCACAACAAGAACAACATGGCTGTGCTGACGGCTCCTCGGTTTTCTCGTGATACCAGGATCGTAACACTGCGGTAAATAAACCCTATTGCTGTCATGACTGTTGGTTTCAATCTAAATATAGCAAGAGGTAGCTGTACTCCACAGACAATGTTGTCTAAATATATGATCGTAATTTTGACGTCAGACTGGCATTTTCCACGCAGTGTTTCCAGGTGGCTAATACTCCCCGAATTTAAATCTTTTCCTCATTATTCTCAGTATATTGTCACTTTATTATTTACACCATATCTTGCTGTGAGCACCATCACTGCACACCATTCACCGTTCACAGACGCCGTCGGCTACCAACTGACCACACGTACCCATGCACAACAACAAATAATGTTGATCCATTAAATTTCGGAAATGCAGCAGCATAAACGCCATTTCTTCTTTTGTAATATTTTGGAAGGAAGAAAGATAGTAAGATAAGAATTTAACGTCCTGTCGACAGCGCGGTCATTGGAGACGAAGCACAAGCTCAGATTACGAAAGGGTGGGGAAAGAAATCGGTTCTGCCCTTTTCAAAGGGCATTTGCCTGAAGCTATTTAGGGAAATCACGAAAAACATCATCTAGGTGAGTAGACGGCGATTTGAACCGAATGCGAGTTCAGTGTGCTAACCACTGCGCCACCTCGATCGACAATATTTCAGCCCTATGCCGTTCGACCATCTTCAGAGTGAACCGGCATCCGTCGCTTTAAATCGATAGACAAGCGTCAGAGACTTTGATAGGTGTTGAAGATTGTGCTTAAATTGAACCTGTGGCTAAGCGGTCGATTCATGTTCGGACATAGATGTTATTATTATTAGCTACACTGCAACACTGTGCGAGTTTTATTAAAAACAGCGCTGTATTCCTTGATTTGTCCAGATTGGAACCGCTGTCCCTGTTAATTAAATTCTTTGGAAAATAAATTTCACTGGTTCTTTCACTACCGAGTCCAAAAAATATGAGGTCGATACTAGTATTTCCACATTTTCATACTTCTCAGAATGTTTGATGTCTATGCAGTGCTCTATCACAGCCGATTTATTGGGCTGCAACAAATGGGCGTACCTACGGTGTTCCATGCATCTTTCATTGACAGTACGAGTCGTCTGCCTGATGTACAAAAGGCCACACTCGCAGCGGATGGTGCAAACAGAAGCCTTTTGCAGCACCAACTCATCTTTGACAGAACCAAAAAGTGCTGTTGCCTTCGGTAGAGGGCGAAAAACCACTTTCACTTTGTGCTTGGTGAGGATGAGACCGATTTTTGACGAGAGGTTTCCCAAACCCGGCAGCAAAGCTATGGATTAAAATCTTTCTATGTCTTCCTCCTAGTTCCTTATGTCTGTCTTGGCTTTTATTCGTGGCTCCTTACATATCTATTGTGGAGAATATCCCTCAGCTTCGAAGCTCAAGCTACAAACTGTTCTCGTCAGCAGTATTACGTGATCTGTGCACCAAAGTTCTGAGTACACTCATCGTCTGGAAAGGGTGGTGGCAGCTACTTTCACGTAAGTATGATTTACATGTTAACAAAATGGTTGCGAATAAATATTGTCCTTCATGCTACGCAATTTACTATTTGCATATTATTTAAAGCTCTAAAAAGCAACTGAAATGTTTCAATGAAAAATAAGAATAAAAATACAATTTTTCTCATACAGTACAAAAACTGAAATATTTCCACACCTGTTTAATTGGCGGTTAGTTTTATAACACACTGGCTCACATTCTAAGACGTTTCAAGGTAATTTATACATGGTGAACATTAATAAAACAGAGAAATGGCAGGGACAGATTCCTGACAGGAAATGGAGGGAAAAAGGTCCTATGAACATGTGTCCGGAAATGCATCGTTGCCACAGTAGATGAAGCTGAGGAAAGGAAGTTCCTCTGACCACCTGCCGTGTGTTGCTTGTGTGTTGGTGGCTGTGTGATTGACGCAGCATGCTGTAACCAGCAGCAAGGTCCGGTGGTATTCATGTCGGGAGCAAGCCACGACGGCGTTTGTGTACGGCCAAGCAGATGGAAACGGTCGAGGGGCAGCACGGCTATACCAAAATAAGTACCCTCACAAACGCAAACCACATCACTCAACATTTCAAGCTCTTTTTGGACATTAGTGTAATCAGGGGTACTTTCAGAAGGCCGAACGTGCAGGGAGGCGGCGGACTGTACGTGCACCAGATTTGGAGGGCCGGGTTCGACAGGATATTGAGACGAACCCTAGTACAAGCTCCAGCCAAGTAGCTCGTCAACATGGTAAGCCAAATCGCGGTTATTTGCATCCTGCATGTCAACCGCTACTATCCCTATCAACTGCTAAGAGTCCAAGCATTACCAGTAGAATTTACTATGTCATTACAATACGCAGAGAGGTTGGTAACTACTATTTACAAGAAGTGGCTGTACAGAAAAAAAGAACTTCACTGCACATTTCTGGTCCCTTCAACCTCACAAACCAACCATCCACTGCATATTACAATCACTCTAAAGGAAGACAACTTATCAGCACGGAATTAGTTAAGGACGTACTGCTGTTTTGCCTTGATGGCGGCGGCGACGCGTCGTAAAGTGGATTCACGAATCACCAAAAGCGGTGCACAGTCTTTCTCACCCACATCATCTCAATGCTGCCCACACACACACACACACACAAGGAGATTGATATCCGAGTTTGGCCAAACGGGGGCACTTCTCACTTCGTGGCGTCTCAGGTATGCTCAATGAGATGTTGCTCCTGAGCCCCTCATCATAGTGAAGTGTTCCTCAAACCATTCAGATTCTGTTTGGAGCTGTGAGGTGGTGCATTGTCTTGTTGAAGTTACAGTTCGGCTGTAGTGTGTTACTGGTTAGTAAAAAGCAGAAGGTTCTTGCTTCGTTCGCTCGTAATAGACGGGAACAGAAAATATAAGAATCGTGTATCGCTAAAGAAAACTAGGAGTAAAATCATGGCTCAGCGTGGGAAATACCACATCTATTCAAAAATAATAATAAATGATTCCGCACTTGAACAGGTCTTCAGCTTTAATTTTTTAGAGGACGTCATATAACCTATGATATGGACAAGGATATATAAAATAAGATTAACAACTAACCATCAGTATGCAGAATGATAAATAAAACATCACAAAATAAAATTCCGAAGGAAACAAAACTAAAATTTTACAAAACCATGGCTACAATAATGTTTCTATATGAAAGTCAGTGATGGATCCATAAAAAAGTGATAAAAGTAAACTACAAGCAGCAGAAATGAGAGTTCTCAGGAAAGTCTGTGGTGTTACCAAGGAAGACCATATAAGGAACGATGATATTAGGAGTCAAGTAGATAAAAGACTGAAGGTATATATATATATATATATATATATATATATATATATATATATATATTGAAGCGCCAAAAAAAATGATAAACTGATATAGGCATGCATATTCAAATACAGAGATATGTAAATAGGTAGAATACGGCGCTGCGGTCTTTAACGCCTACATAAGACGACAAGTGTCTGGCGCAGTTGTATCGGTTACTGCTGCTACAATGGCAGGTTATCAAGATTTAAGTGAGTTTGAATGTGGTGTTATAGACGGCGCACGACCGATGGGACACAGCATCTCCCAGGCAGCGATGAAGCGGGGATTTTCCCGTACGACCATTTCGCGAGTGTGACATGAATATCACGAATCCGGTAAAACGTCAAATCTCCGACATCGCTGCGGCCGGAGAAAGATCCTGCAAGGACGGGACCAACGACGACTGAAAATAATCGTTCAACGTGACAGAAGTGCAATCCTTCAGCAAATTGCTGCAGATTTCAATGCTGGGCTATCAACAAGTGTCAGCGTGCGAACCATTCAACAAAACTCGTAAACCTTTGTTGACTGCACGACATAAGGCTTTACGCCTCGCCTGGGTCCATCAACATTGACATTGGACTGTTGATGACTTGAAACACGTTGCCCGGTCGGACGAGTCTCGTTTAAAATCGTATCGAGTGGATGGACATGTATGGGTATGGAGACAACCTCAAGAATCCATGGACCCTGCATGTCAGCAGGGAGGCTGATTGTGTGGGGCGTCTGCAGTTGGAGTGATGTGGGAGCCCTGATACGTCTGGATACGACTCAGACAGGTGACACGTATGTAAGCATCCTATCTGATCACCTGCATCCATTCATGTCCGTTGTGCAATTCCAGCAAGACAATGCGACACCCCACACGTCCAGAATTGCTACAGAGTGGCTCCAGGTACACTCTTTTGAGTTTAAACACTTCTGCTGGCCACCAAACTCTTCCGATATGAACATTATTGATCATATCCATGGCACGTCGTGTTATGGCACTTCTGCGTGGTCGCGTGGGGGACACTGCGCGATATTAGGCAGGTGTATCAGTTTCTTTGGCTCTTCAGTTTTTATATATTCAGAATGAATGATACGATTTGGTATGTCTATATTTCTAAAAGTAATACACATATACAATGAATTTTTGTTTGATGAACGGGAAACTCAAAAGTTCTTTTTGTATCTTTTCATAGGTGTTCAGTATGCACCCCTTGAAACGCACGCCATATTTCAGTGCAGTATTCAAATTGTTCCCACATTCGGCGAGCACGTCTTGAGTTACAGCTTCGACAGCTGCTGTTATACGATTCAGTTCATTCATTGTTGTTGGTAACGGAGGCACACTAACAGAGTCTTTCATAAACCCCCACAGGAAATAATCACATGCAGTCATGTCCGGTGAGCTTGGTCCAGTGCGACCGACCCATCATTCAGTAATCCTTTGATTTAAAAATTCCCCCACTTACAGACGCCAGTGTGGCGGTGCCCCATCGTGATGGTAAATGAATTCCTTCGAATCAGTCTCCAACTGTGGGAGAACGAGGTCATCAAGCATATCGAGATATGTAACAGTGATCTCGGCAATGAAAAACTGACCATACATCTTTTCCCGACAAACTGTAGGAAACACATTAAATTTTGGAGAGTCCCTCTCATGTTGTACAATATCATGTGGTTGTTCCTTACTCCATATTCCCACATTAAGACGGTTCACCTTTCCGTTCAAATCGAATGTTGCCTCGTCACTAAACACTAAGCGTGGAAGAAAACTGTCATCCTCCATCCTGCCTAGAACGAAATTACAGAACTCCACTCGTTGTTGTTTGTCACCTTCATGAAGAGCTTGCAATAGCTGAATTTTGTATGGTTGCATATGTAAATGTCGACGCAACTTACGACAGATGTACATCGGGGGCGTGATGAGCTATCGAGCTGGATGGCGAACGGATTTCTGAGGACTGCTTGTGAAACTACGGCGGATACGTTCGACGTCTGTGTCAGCCACTCGGGGACGGCCCGGGTATCTGTCTTTACACAAACAACCTGTTCCTCGGAACTGTTCATGCCATCGTGTAATACTCTGTGCTGTAGGAGGATCCACACCATACCCAGTACGGAAGTCACGATGAACAGTTATTACTGACCCGCACTGGGCAAACCGTAGAACACAAAACGCTTTCTGTTTTTACTAGAACTGAAGTGGGCGCACACTGCTGCTATGTAGCGGGTACCATGTAAAAGTCGAGAGTTTGCTCTTACCAACAGTACATTGTTCACGCATATATCTCAAATAACATAGTAGTCAGGATTTTTTTGAAAATCACATGATTCATATATATATAAAAATAAAGTTGAAACCCCTGAAGCGCAAGAAGAAGAAAAAGAAGAAGTATCAGGGACCCCCATTTCGTCCGATATAGACAACCCCAATGCAAATATCTCCATCACCTGCCTGGCCGCCCCACTTTTGACGAGTGGAATCCATCAGCCCATGTCTTCGGCGTATTCGTTTCTTGAAATCGACTTGTACAAACGCGCACTATGGCGCATTGATCTAGACGGCCTTCTTCCGTGAGTACAGCATCAAATAGCAGTATTACTGTGCTTGCAACCTACTTTACACATAATTTGAAACCTTTACGAAACTTCTTCTCGTTTATAACCCCCACAAAATGATGAAAGCAAGAAAGTTTATCGCTTACTACATTTTCGCTGTTCATGTAGTACAACTAACGCTTAAAGCATGACGTTTTAATTTATTACTTCCTTACTGCTAACTGTATTCGCGTCATATTTTGTAGAGAGTATTCTCATATACCGCTGAACGTACCAGCGGAATTATAGCATAGTACTCCACGCAGTTAAAGAGATTTGACACCATAATCACTGAGATGCGTGAAAAACTGCCGCATTATGTATGTAGTTTACATTTGTTACTTCTTTGCTACTAACTCTATTCGCAACACATTTCGCAGGTAGTTTCCCCATACGTCGCTGAATAAACGAACAAAATATATTATTATAAGACACTTAGTTCAGGACATACGGCGTCAAATACTGATATGCGTTAGTAACTGCTGTAACATATGTGACGTTTTTATTTATTACTTCTTTACCACGAACTCTATTCAGAACATATTTCTCAGACAATAGCCACATATGCCACTGGATGGACCTGCACAATTACATCATCGTACGGAATATTATGCAGGAGATACGATGTCATAAACACTGAGGCGCTTGGCGATGAAACGGCAGGGTGAAATTCACTAGAGATACAGGTGAAAAATGTCTTCTAACACTATTAAATACGTTAAATTCAAGTGAAATATATTTGACATGAGCGTATATGGGCAAGGCCACGAGTAAAATCTCATCCTGAACCCCAAGAAAGTTGCAACAAAACTTGGTACGCACATTACTTACAATCTGGAAAGAAATATTGTAGGGGTAAGAAGTACTAGCCTTCAGTTGGGGTGGGGGTGATGATGTGAAGAGAGAAGGGAGATGAGTAGAAGAGAGAGAGGGTGGAGGAGGAGATGGACAGACATTTGGGGGAGGAAGAGATGAACTGTGAGACAGCGAGGAGGTGATGAAGAAGGAGGAGGAGCAGATAGATGGGGCAAGAGGAGATGGACAGAGAGAGGTGAAGGAGGAGATGGGGAGGGAGAAGGATGGGATAGAGAGAGAGGGGGAGGAGGAGATGAATATAGAGAGGAGAGGAGGATATGTACAGATAAAGGGAAGAGGAGAGAATCGACAGGAAGAGGGGAGAGGAGGAGGTGTACAGAGAAAGAAACAAGGAAGAGATTGACAGAGAGAGGAAGGAGGAGGATATAAACAGAGAGTAGAAGGAGGGCAATGAACAGAGAGAGGAGGGAGAAGGAGATGGACAGAGATTGGGGGGGGGGGCGAGGATAAAGACAGAGAGAGTGTCGATAAGGTGTTGAACTGGGAAAGGGGAAGGTGAGAGTGGTGAGACAGAGGGGGAGAAGGAAATGGACAGAGAGAGGGGGACGAGGAGATGGACAGAGAGAATGATGGGCAGAGAGAGGGGAAAGAAGGAGCTGGACTAACAGAAGATTAGTTTTTCTTAAATACACTACGTGATCAAAAGTATCCAGACACTTGGCTGAAAATGACTTACAAGTTCGTGGAGTCCTCCATCGGCAATGCTGGAATTCAATATGGTGTTGCCCCACACTTAGCCCTGATGACAGCTTTCACTCTTGCAGCCATACGTTCAACCAAGTTCTGGAAGGTTTCTTGGAGAATGGCAACCCATTCTTCACGGAGTGCTGCACCGAGGAGAGGTATCGATGTCAATCGGAGATGCCTGGCACAAAGCTGGCGTTCCAAAACATCCCAAAGGTGTTCTATAGGATTCCGGTCAGTACTCTATGCAGGCCAGTCCATTACAGGAATGTTGTTGTCGTGTAACCGCTCCACCACAGGCCGTGCATTATGAACAGGTGCTCGATGTTGTTGAATGTTGCAGTCGCCATCCCCGAATTGCTCTTCAACAGTGGGAAGCAAGAAGGTGCTTAAAACATCAATGTAGGCTTGTGCTGTGATAGAGCTACGCAAAACAAAAAGGGGTGCAAGCCCCCTCCATGAAAAACACGACCACACCATAACACCACCACCTCCAAATTTTACTGTTGGCACTGCACACTTGGCAGATGACGTTCACAGGGCATTCGCCATTCCCACACCATGCCATCGGATCGCCACATTGTGTACCGTGATTCGTCACTCCACACAACGTTTTTCCACTGTTCAATCGTCGAATGTTTACGCTCATTACAGCAAGCGAGACGTCGTATGGCATTAACCGGCGTGATGTGCGGGTTATGAGCAGCCACTTGACCTTGAAATCTAAGTTTTTTCACCACCCGTCTAACTGTCAGAGTACTTGCAATGGATTCTGATGCAGTTTGGAATTCCTGCGTGATGCTCTGGATATATGTCTGCCTATTACACATTACGACCCTCCTCAACTGTCGGCGGTCTCTCTGTCAACAGACGAGGTCAGCCTGTACGCTTTTGTGCTGTTCGTGCCCTTCACTTTCGCGCTTCACTATAACATCGGAAACAGAAGACCTAGGGATGTTTAGGAGTGTGGAAATCTCGCTTACAGACGTATGACACAAGTGACACCTGACCACGTTCGAAGTCCGTGAGTTGCGCGGAGAGTCCCATTCTGCTCCCTCACGATGTCTAATGACTACTGAGGTCGCTGAGTACCTGGCGGTAGGTAGTGCATCTAATAAGAGAAACGTATGTTTTTGGGGTGTTCGGATACTTTTGATCATATAGTGTAACTGTTTAACAGCGTGTAACACTGTGGGACGCGGCGAGTTGCATTTCAAACATAGTAAATTAAGTGTGTTATTCATATTAGTTGATAGTTCCACAATAAACAGAAATGTTAGCTCTATCTTTAATTTCAGATTCTCACCAACAGCAGCTTTGTCAGGATGTGTGCATATAAACAGTGCTAAGCGTCAAAACCATGGGTGCTGGTAATAGTAAGGCGTGTAGTGTTCGTATCAGGAAAAATCTTTTCAGGACGATTTGCACGAAAATAAGGATAGTGTGAATAACTACAACTGAGATAAAAATTCTGAATATATTCCTGAACGCATATACGCTTCAAAAGTTGTTTCTAATCAGGTACGTGTGAATATTTGTTTAAGTAAGTAAGCAATGTTAAGGTATATCCCTTACCATATCTTACGTGGATCTACGTAACAAGGTTGTGGTAGAAATATTAAGGATTTACGTTACAAGTTTGTGGTAGAAGTATTAAGGGCCCTCCGTAACACCAGTTACATGCTCTAATAACGTGCTTGCTACAATTAATTCTATGTGTGCATAATCATAGATTAATTTATGAGGTTATTATATTTCACTATTGCAAACATTGTGTATGCAAATCTTAGTATCAATTCGGACCTTTGAAACTGTATTTTTGAGATGTTTCGTAGTAACTTTTCGTTAATTCACCCAGCAAGTAAGTAGTGATAAGTCAGAGCTAACAAATGTTAAGTGCACTCACTTTATAAGTAACAAATGTTAAATAACCAGTGACAAAATTTTAAGAACAAAATTTTGGGTGAAATATACCTTTTTAAAAACATGCAGTTACTGCAGATACATTTTAAGACACGTGACTTTTCTGAATAAAAAAATCTCACGTTGCAAGTAACTGGAATATGTTAGTCATTACTGTGTAATTTCAAGAAACAATCAACTTTTCACTTACCATTGTTTACAGCGGAGGTCTTAACGTACGGAACTTCTGAACAACTTGACTTTTAGTGTTCCAAGTAAACGCACATCGTACACTGCTGTTGTCTTCGTTGGGAGAACTTCTTACTGATCTGTTGATAGCTCAGGGGAAGGGGGACTACGAAACTGTACAGAATGGCGTTTCCAGTTTTACTATCCTCTCCTGTGATAAGAATTTACTGTTTTTCAGCATAAATACAGTTCGGCATTTTCTCTAAATATTCATACTGTGCTTTGACGTCCCAGTACCCACGTTGACAAAAGGAGAATTCACAGTCTAACTGATCCTTAGCAAGTGTCAGACATTGCACTGATACAATGTCATTTGTTCGTCAACTCAGGCTTCGTAGTCTCTATCGTTAAACATGTGTGCTCAGCCCTTATTTTGTCCGGGATTGCAAGTTATGCCTTAAAAATGGTGGTACTCTCTGTACACTCTTCACACTGTGAATCAAAAAATGTCCAATTTGGGAACAACGTTCGGTACACAGTGCCCCGTGCTTCTGCCTCAAGTTAGAATTCCGCGTTCAAACTTACAAAGTGAAGGCATAATCAAGTTAGAAAACATGTACAAATACATACGTTTTCTTAGTGTAAGTGAAGATCAGTTGGATTTGTATTTCAGAGGAGTGGAGAAATGTGTAACAACCGTGTTACACAGCAAAAAAGACAAAATTATCGGATTAGTTTTAGGTCTAGCATTGCATAATACCCTCGAAATAGCATACTGTCATTACCTTTTTTAAGCAACAGGGCTGTTTCCACTGATAGTTCACCACAGTGAATTACTAGCTCTCATAAGGAAGAGACTGCCTGAAATTTCATTTCATGTCATAGTGGCAGGAAAATTTATGTTGAGGTAAGAAACTGCTAATATGAGAGTAGGGTCGGAAGCGACAGGAAGAATAAGGTTCATATCTTTCGTATTCCATCAGTAGGATTTCGGCAATTTTTTTATCAGATGTGTTTTACAGAATTCTACTAGATTAATCGTACTCACAGTTATCAGGCTAACGTGAAGTGTTACATATGTAAGAAAGAACTACATGGGGCGTGCAGGCACGAATTAATGTACATTGAAGAGCTGTAGAAAGTGAGTTCTAACAAGGAAATATAATATTTCCAGACCCGTGAACATGTAACATATCTCTTTCTACCAGAAGTAATGTATGTTCCCCAAAACTTTGGCCATTCCTTTTTGTTATACTCTGTACATCTTGTAAGCTAACAGTTCCGGTCGTTTAATGGTCATTTGTTTGTCAGCTCAGACTTCAGTATTCTCTATAGTTAAAAATATGTGATCAGCCCCTACTTTGTCCGGAATTACGGTTATGTCTTCAAGATTTGTGAACAACGTTCGATACACAATATCCCGTGCTTCTGCCTCAGGTTAGCACTCCGCATTCAGGCATTGGTTAAGTCTCTTAGTGAAGGTATAATAATTTAAAAGACACTTCTAAATACATACATTTTTTTAGTTTATATGAGGATGGGTTGGATTAAGGTTTTAGAGGTGTAGAGGAACATGGAGGAAGTGATATTTTAGTCTGTGTTAGATCGCAAACAGACGAAATCAACGCATTAGTTTTAGGTCTAGAGTGCATAAAATATTCAAAATAGCTTCCTATCATTACCTATTTTAAGTGACGTTTTCAGTACTTCAGTATTTGTATACTGAAATTCCATAACTTTCCAAAGTCCAGAACACACTCATACAATCGTTATATTTACTTTCAGAGGAACTGCTTGTTTGTAATTTAATCGCAATTAAGGTAGGTAGATTCACATTTCCTGGTGAACCGACTTCGTTTTCTTAATCCATATTACCATTTCAAAAGCTCAATTTGTATTGCCAGAACAGTGTAGCGATTATTCAGTGTTTCCTAGACGATAAACTCGTTTAAAAATCAGCTGCAATATAGTCTTCGCTAAGACGGATGATCGGTTTGCAAGATAAATTCATAGAGTAACTGCGTGTGATTTCCCCACCTCCTTTTATCCCAAGCATACCTACGCAGGCAATTATTGTTAGGCAGGAGTCGATCTGTTAGATTTATTATTAAAGCACCTCCCAACATTACAAAAGAGTCGCCTTATCCCCTGTCTACCATCTGAGTCCGAACTTAGACGACTAGCCCATGACAGCCAAACAACGTAGGCGACACTATATTCCGTGAGACATGTTCTCCTCACCCTTGTAATTGCAGCACAGCCTTTGAAGATTTCGTTGCGAGAAAAGTTATTACTCCTGTCTAGCACCTACTCACCGGAGGAATAATGTGTCATTCGAAATTAAATGGACGTATATATCTGCATACGCCCTTTCTGAACTTATCCCTAAGGTGAAAGAATTATTATTCATAAGAGCAGTGTATCGTAAAAATTTTGAATTACAAAGATTTCTTCCGCTCTGGAATTGCTGGTGAGTATAATCTTTATCGCCTGACAGAGAATTTTATTTCGAAAGCAGGCACCGCATAAATCTGTAGATGATAGCCCAGGAACTTGTTTGCCTGCAGTTATCCAGTGAGAGAATTGACGTCGCAGCTGGGTAGACAGCTGCCGAAAACTAACCATTCTGTCAGCTGCCGAAAACTAACCTTTCTGTTATAACATTACTGAATTTGTAAATACCGTTCTTAATGATTTTTTCTCAGTGGAAACGGCGTCTGTATTTATACTAAAGCTCAATAATTTTACCCGTGTATGAAGCTTATCTTACCGATGGGTGCAAAGCAGGGATTCATTTCATCACCCAAGATCATAAATTTACAGTTTGGAGAGACACTAAAGACGGGAAAGCAAGAGTTGAGAAACTAATGCACCTTTATTCCGGCGTCCGCAACTCGTGGTCGTGCAGTAGCGTTCTCGCTTCCCGCGCCCGGGTTCCCGGGTTCGATTCCCGGCGGGGTCAGGGATTTTCCCTGCCTCGTGATGACTGGGTGTTGTGTGCTGTCCTTAGGTTAGTTAGGTTTAAGTAGTTCTAAGTTCTAGGGGACTGATGACCACAGATGTTAAGTCCCATAGTGCTCAGAGCCATTTGAACCATTTATTTCGGCAGGACTGCCACTGATGCTTGATTCGAATAGCTCTGTGGCTCACTCAGGCGTTAGTTTTTGCACCAACGGTACCAGCAGACACAGAACATGTTTTGTACAAATCTTACATAAATTATAACGTGACACCAGTACTACATTTTTTTTTTCAATTGCCTAGTTAGCCCTGTTTGATAGAGTACAATGTCGAATCTTATTTAAAAAACATTAAACACAACGCAATTTTTCTTCCTTCTCAATTATTTACTCCACAATATTAATTCAACACAGTTCTATAAACAACTTTTTGATCTTATCTTCTTTTGCAAAGAAGTGTTGTGGGTTGGATACACGTGAGCACGCCAAGTAGAGCTGTCCATGAGAAGAAAAGAGTTTTTATGAATGCACACTGGCAACTCTGAGTGTTCGCTCTTGGGCTTTCCCATATATGGTCATTCCAAAAGTAATTTTTAATGGGAGTTACAATCTTTTAAACGGGAAAGGCAAATCCGTCAGTATAATATTGGGATTCATAGAATCAAAACACTTTCTTCTTTAGTTGTGCCACTAATTATACTATCCATAACAATATTTTGGTCCAGGTGTGTAATTTGTAATCGAGTACCGTAACACAGTCGCATCAAGCACTCCGTCTTCAGGCCGCGAGTGGCCTACCGGGACCATCCGACCGCCGTGTCATCCTCAGAGGAGGATGCGGATAGGAGGGGCGTGGGGTCAGCACACCGATCTCCCGGTCGTTATGATGGTATTCCGGACCGAAGCCGCTACTATTCTGTCGAGTAGCTCGTCAATTGGCATCACGAGGCCGAATGCACCCCGAAAAATGGCAACAGCGCATGGCGGCTGGATGGTCACCCATCCAAGTGCCGGCCACGCCCAACAGCGCTTAACTTCGATGATCTCAGGGGTACCAGTGTATCCACTGTGGCAAGGCCGTTGCCCAGTCGCATCAAGATTTCGCCTTAAGAGGACCGGAACACCTGCCTTTAACCTCAGTTTATGAGAAGGCACTCCTGACAATTCCCAAGATTCAAGGAACTCTTTAGGATACGAGGTGATTTGTTCAGTTTCCACAACATCATCGACAGACAAATATTCTACAATATCTCCTTCTGCTGGTGACATAATTTTTTTCATTTATCTATCCAACAGATTCACAAGTCGACGGTAAAATTGCCCTTTCACACAACCATTCTTTATTTCCCACATTCGCTTGCAGTTCAGGTTGAACACTGCTCACTGATACAGAAAAAGCAGTCGAGGGTATATAAAGTGTGTCTGGGGAACAAGGAAACGATGCAGTCGTTGTCGTAATGCGGTAACGGAGTGAAAATGGTGCATGGGGACTTAATTAAATATAATGCAAATAATTTTAATTTTAGTAGCTGTCTGTCCGGTTACGAAGTCTCGTAACCGGTTGGCCCTGACTGGTATTAGTACGCAATCTGACTGCATAGAATAACAACAAAGAATGAAAGAAAACTTCCGTTAACACAATTAATTAATTAAGTCCCCAGCAACTATAAAAGCTACGAAACAACAAAGCACAAATGTAACTGTTCTGTGTGTGGAAGTGTGATTCAACGTACACATCTGGCACGGTTCTTCCTCAATACGACAAGATGCTTTAAACGCCATCCACAATGAAGTAATTTAAAAAAACCAAAAATACTATAATTGCACATAGAAACCAGAATTACACTCTAATACATGAACACAAGCCAGATGCTTTGTTGACTGAACCTGTGACCAAGAGACATTGTTAGTTCGGACATTTGAAATAAAAAAATTTTCTTTACCTTCATATATATTGACGAAACATACACTCTGATCATTACAACATCCGCAATCGAACAGCATCGGCTGTCTAGCCCATCAGAACAACTGCACACAACATGCTCACAACTAGTCACGGCTACATCAGAACTCCTACTGCCCACGACGACTTCTCAACAAGCACTCTCCACGACGACTTCTCAACAAGCACTGCCAGTGGAGGCGGCTGAATAATACTCTTTGGCGCAATCTCTGGCGCTGTGACTCAGTGTAGCCACCTTTCAATGGTTCAAATGACTCTGAGCACTACGGGACTTATCCGAGGTCGTCAGTGGCCTAGACTTAGAACTACTTAAACCTGCCTGAGGCAGGATTCGAACGTGCGACCGTAGCAGCAGCGCGGTTCCGGACTGAAGCGCCTAGAACCACTTGGCCAAAAAAGCCGGCTGGTAACGGAGTGAATTATCTGTCGTCCAAAAGGACATGATCATTGGCTTTCGGACTAAGTCTGTGAACTATTCGCGTGCCGCCGTGATTAAAGTGTACCGTGGATAGCAAAATGGCACTATCCACAACCGGCGACGAGCCAACTGTGATGCACCACGGGCCGTAGGTGACAGGCGTGAACGTCGGCTGCGGATATGTGTACGGACGAATAGACACGTAACTGTTGAGCAACTGACCGTCCAGATGAATCACGGGGCTACCAACACTGTCTCCTCAACGACCGTTCAGCTACCGTTGCTGCGCTTGCGCCTCCGCAGCAGGTGCCTCGCTCATTCATCCATACTGACTGTTGTTCATCGGCGACGAAGGCTGGAACTTGCACGCCACTACCACAACCAGGCGTCTACTGAGTAGCGACAGGTGGCTTTCTCAGATAAATAACGTTTGATTCTCCATCAGAGACATGGCCGTTAATAAGTATGGCCCTGCCGCAATGCTCATAAATGTCTAGGTCCGGGGTGGGAGCATTAGGGTCAGAGCAATGTTTTCCTGGCATTCCCAGGGGGATCTCGTCACTTTGGAAGGCGCAGTGGATCAAGACAAGTATGCGTCGGTCCCTGGCGACCAATGTCCACTCCTACAAGCAGTTTGTTTTTCCTCGGCACGATGGCATTCATCAGCAGGACAGTACAACCTGTCAAACAGCTCGCAGTGTACGTGCGTGATACGAAGAGCACCAGAATGAGTTTACCGCAGTCCCCTGGTCACCAAACTCCCCGGATTTCAACTTAATCGAGAATCTGTGTACCACTTCCATCGGGCCGTCCGCGCCCTGGATCCTCGACCGAGAAACCTTGCGCAGCTGGCCGCAGCACTGAATTCGGCATGGCTCCACATCCCTGTCGGTAACTTCCAGAACCACCTCACTGACACTCTTCCTGTGCGAGTCTCAGCGGTCCACGCTGCAGAATGTGATTATTCACGATTTTGTCAGGTGATCACATTAATGTGACTGGACAATGTACGTGTGTGTATGTGTATGTATATGTGGTGTGTGTGTGTGTGTGTGTGTGTGTGTGTGTGTGTGTGTGTGTCCAAGAGAACGTTCGCTCTTGAATTTCTTGCTCTCATGGAAGAGGACAATCAATGTCTGTGGAACATTACGTGGACAGACGAAGTCCATTTCCCTTTCCTTGGGCATGTGAATAATCAGATCTCCAGAATATGGAAACCGGCAAATCGGCACGCACACCAACCGGTACCCCTTCACTCTGCAAAGATGACTTTGTGGTGGGTGTTGAAAGCATCGTTTATCGTAGAGCTGTGTTTTTCCGAAGGATGGAAGAAAGGAAGATTGAGTTTAACGTCCCGTTGACATCGCGGTCATTAGAGACGGACCACAAACTCGGGCGTATCAAGGATGCAAACTCGGACGTATCAAGGATGGGGAAGGAAATCGACCGAGCTCTTTCAAAGGAACCATCTCGGCATTTGCCTGGAGCAATGTAGGGAAATCACTGAAAACCTAAATCTGGATGGCCAGACACTGTACTTTTTCGATGAGATGAATTCTGCTGGTTCTTTTACCTGCACCGTCACTGGTAAACACTATGATAGTCTTCTGCACACCGACGTCATTCCAACCCTTCAGCAGCGTGGACGTGTTGGTGGCGCTCCTCCGCAGATTACACAGCCAATGAAGCAGCTGCTGCAGAGGCATTTCGGAAACGTTAAAATTGTTGTTGTTGTTGTGGTCTTCAGTCCTGAGCCTGGTTTGATGCAGCTCTCCATGCTACTCTATCCTGTGCAAGCTTCTTCATCTCCCAGTACCTACTGCAACCTACATCCTTCTGAATCTGCTTAGTGTATTCATCTCTTGGTCTCCCTCTATGAATTTTACCCTCCACGCTGCCCTCCAATACTAAATTGGTGATCCCTTGATGCCTCAGAATGTCCAACCAACCGATCCCTTCTTCTAGATTAGTTGTGCCACAAACTTCTCTTCTCCCCAATCCTATTCAATACCTCCTCATTAGTTATGTGATCTACCCATTTAATCTTCAGCATTCTTCTGTAGCACCACATTTCGAAAGCTTCTATTCTCTTCTTGTCCAAACTAGTTATCGTCCATGTTTCACTTCCATACATGGCTATGCTCCATACAAATACTTTCAGAAGCGACTTCCTGACACTTAAATCAATACCCGATGTTAACAAATTTCTCTTCTTCAGAAACGCTTTCCTTGCCATTGCCAGTCTACATTTGATATCCTCTCTACTTCGACCATCATCAGTTATTTTTCTCCCCAAATAGCAAAACTCCTTTACTACTTTAAGTGTCTCATTTCCTAATCTAATTGCCTCAGCATTACCTGACTTAATTCGACTACATTCCATTATCCTCGTTTTGTTTTTGTTGATGTTCATCTTATACCCTCCTTTCAAGACACTGTCCATTCCGTTCAACTGCTCTTCCAAGTCCTCTACTGTCTCTGACAGAATTACAATGTCATCGGCGAACCTCAAAGTTTTTATTTCTTCTCCATGGATTTTAATACCTATTCCGAATTTTTCTTTTGTTTCCTTCACTGCTTGCTCAATATACAGATTGAATAACATCGGGGAGAGGCTACAACCCTGTCTCACTCCCTTTCCAACCACTGCTTCCCTTTCGTGCCCCTCGACTCTTATAACTGCCATCTGGTTTCTGTACAAATTGTAAATAGCCTTTCGCTCCCTGTATTTTACCCCTGCTACCTTCAGAATTTGAAAGAGAGTATTCCAGTCAACATTGTCAAAAGCTTTCTCTAAGTCTACAAATCCTAGAAACGTAGGTTTGCCTTTCCTTAATCTAGGTTCTAAGATAAGTCGTAGGGTCAGTATCGCCTTACGTGTTCCAATATTTCTATGGAATCGAAACTGATCTTCCCCGAGGTCAGCTTCTACCAGTTTTTCCATTTGTCTGTAGAGAATACGCGTTAGTATTTTGCATCCGTGAATTATTAAACTGATTGTTCGGTAATTTTCACATCTGTCAGCACCTGCTTTCTTTGGGATCGGAATTATTATATTCTTCTTGAAGTCTGAGGGTATTTCGCCTTTCTCATACATCTTGCTCACCAGATGGTAGAGTTTTGTCAGTACTGGCTCTCCCAAGGCCGTCAGTAGTTCTAATGGAACGTTGTCTACTTCCGGGGCCTTGTTTCGACTCAGGTCTTTCAGTGCTCTGTCAAACTCTTCGCGAAGTATCGTATCTCCCATTTCATCTTCATCTACATCCTCTTCCATTTTCATAATATTGTCCTCAAGTATATTGCCCTTGTATAGGCCCTCTATATACTACCTCCACCTTTCTGCTTTCCCTTCTTTGCTTAGAACTGGGTTTCCATCTGAGCTCTTGATATTCATACAAGTGGTTCTCCGTTCTCCAAAGGTCTCTTTAATTTTCCTGTAGGCAGTATCTATCTTACCCCTAGTGAGATAAGCCTCTACATCCTTACATTTGTCCTCTAGCCATCCCTGCTTAGCCATTTTGCATTTCCTGTCGATCTCGTTTTTGAGACGTTTGTATTCCTTTTTGCCTGCTTCATTTACTGCATTTTTATATTTTCTCCTTTCATCAATTAAATTCAGTATTTCTTCTGTTACCCAAGGATTTCTACTAGCCCTCGTCTTTTTACCTACTAGGTCCTCTGCTGCCTTCACTACTTCATCTCTCAAAGCTACCCATTCTTCTTCTACTGTATTTCTTTCCCTCATTCCTGTCAATTGTTCCCTTATGCTCCCCCTGAAACTCTGTACAACCTCTGGTTCTTTCAGTTTATCCAGGTCCCATGTCCTTAAATTCCCACCTCTTTGCAGTTTCTTCAGTTTTAATCTACAGTTCACAACTAATAGATTGTGATCAGAGTCCACATCTGCCCCTGGAAATGTCTTACAATTTAAAACCTGGTTCCTGAATCTCTTTCTTACCATTATGTAATCTATTTGAAACCTGTCAGTATCTCCAGGCTTCTTCCATGGATACAACCTTCTTTTATGATTCTTGAACCAAGTGTTAGCTATGATTAAGTTGTGCTCTGTGCAAAATTCTTTCAGGCGGCTTCCTCTTTCGTTTCTTAGCCCCAATCCATATTCACCTACTACGTTTCCTTCTCTCCCTTTTCCTACTACCGAATTCCAGTCACCCATGACTATAAAAGTTTCGTCTCCCTTCACTATCTGAATAATTTCTTTTATTTCATCATACATTTCTTCAATTTCTTCTTCATCTGCAGAGCTAGTTGGCATATAAACTTGTACTACTGTAGTAGGCATGGGCTTCGTGTCTATCTTGGCCACAATAATGCGTTCACTATGCTGTTTGTAGTAGCTTACCCCCACACTTCTTTTTTATTCATTATTAAACTGACTCCTGCATTACCCCTATTTGATTTAGTATTTATAACCCTGTATTCACCTGACCAGAAGTCCTGTTCCTGCTGCCACCGAACTTCACTAATTCCCACTATATCTAACTTTAACCTATCCATTTCCCTTTTTAAATTTTCCAACCTACCTGCCCGATTAAGGGATCTGACATTCCACGCTTTCTCCTGATAACGACGTCCTCTTGAGTAGTCCCCGCCCGGAGATCCGAATGGGGGACTATTTTACCTCCGGAATATTTTACCCAAGAGGACGCCATCATCATTTAATCATACAGTAAAGCTGCATGCCCTCGGGAAAAATTACGGCCGTAGTTTCCCCTTGCTTTCAGCCGTTCGCAGTACCAGCACAGTAAGGCCATTTTGGTTAGTGTTACAAGGCCAGATCAGTCAATCATCCAGACTGTTGCTCCTGCAACCATTGAAAAGGCTGCTGCCCCTCTTCAGGAACCACACGTTTGTCTGGCCTCTCAACAGATACCCCTCCGTTGTGGTTGCACCTACGGTACGGCTATCTGTATCGCTGAGGTACACAAGCCTCCCCACCAACGGCAAGGTCCACGGTTCTTGGGGGGAGGGGGGGGGACGTTAATATTATCAGCCGTTATTTCCCTATAGCCTGGGTGTCCAGATCACCTGATTTTAATCCGTGTGACTTCTGGCTGTGGGGTTATCTGAAATATGTGTTGAGTGCTCCAGTTACGCATGTAGCTGAATTAAAGCATGCATTGCGCAACACATTCTGAACTTGATTCCCCTAGACACTCGGACCTGTTGTGCAACATGCTGTTTCTCGATTTGAACATATGACGGAAAACGTTGGACAGCATATTGAATAAGTCTTGCGCCAGTCTTACGACAGTTAGAAACCGATGTCACTATGCTTTTTATGTGGGTTTTGGCCCCAAACAAGAACCGATGTCATTTAGATTTTCATGCACTTTTTGGACTCAGAACAATTAAAATACGGTTTTTTCCCATCCGTCTCCATGGTGGATGGGCTTACCTAACTAATAGTGCCACAGCTGTCGATGACCGAACATCTGCAATCGTGCACATTGAACAGTACGGATGGTATAGGCCTAATGTGCAACTCGAACCATAGCCGTCGTACTGCGATTCACCTGTCATTTGCAGCCGATTCCATTTACGTTAAGACGCTTACAGCGCCATCTATTGGTAAATGTTTCATTAATTTTTTTTATCCGTTGTTTCCCCCGCGCCAGTAATAAGCTGTCCAAATTTGACATCATTCTGAGCAGCGGTTGACACTCACAAACTCATTCATCATTATACAAGTATACATTTATTTATTGTAATGCGCATACCTAGAAACCGATAGGTCGCGGCATCGATTGTGGGTCGGACCATGAATTTTTCAGCCTTTGTGTTAACCTAGCCTTCACCTACAACGATGTGAGGGGTCGCCAGAAACAACACGTGGTTCAGATTCCACGTTAAACTGTAGGTCCACCTTTGACTGGGATACCTTAGCGGCATGCATGTGGTGCATAGAAAGACTTGCTCCAGGGTACTGAGGCACACGAAATTGTTACTTTATATACAGGTACATAATTACGATGGCATGCTGGAATGTAACGCCTCCGAATTTGTAATGTGAGAACTCTTAAGGCTTTTTAAATAAAACAAACTTTATTAACTATCTGCGTTTGTAGTCTTCAGATCTAGATATTTATTTCTCAACATAGACACCCCGGTGACGAATACATTTCTGCCAGCGAGAGACGCGTTTCTTGATACCGTTACTGTAGAACATTAGAACATTTGATTTCGCTGACGGAGCTACAATCCCATCTCTGCTTGCACTGCTTCATCACTATCAAAGCGAAGTCCTGGAACATGTTCTTCAGGTTTTGGAAACAGATGAAATTTGGATGTGGCCAAGTCGGGAGTGTGTGGAGGAATGATCGACGACAGTGAACCCAAGTCGTTCGATTGTTGCAGATGTAGCGCTCGTGTGAAAGAGAGGGTGTTCAGTGAGTGGACGAACTTCTCTGCAATTAGAAACTCGATGTCAGTACACTGTTTCTCACGCAAGGACATTACCATACTATACGCTACAATTCGGAGCTCTCTAGCGACAGAGGTTTGTAACTTGCGTCAGCGAAATGGTAAGTCGACCAAGTAATGTACACGACTGTTATGCTTGTAAGGGTACAGTATGGATCCAGCTTTCATCATAATTAGCTTTAGCGTAGCGTTTAGAGAAGGTTTTTTTTCATTGCCCTCATGGGCATATTTTAATTAATAATTTGATGGACATTCAAATCAGTGTTAAAAAATCTTAGGCATTATTGTTCGAAGAGATTAGGGGATTGCAGCCGGTTGTTCGTAAGCTTCATTCCAGTATATTTGGACTGGACACCCGTCAGTCATCTTCAGGTCAGCTGTCGAAGACTGACGAACATGTCCTCCGCCATCCCAAACCATGAGCGTGCTTAAACCCCTTGTACACAGAGCCTATACAGCATCGTATGTATATAATTTGCCTAAAGAGCTTTCACATTTGAAGACAGTGTTCAGAGACAATGGATACTCTACCCGGCAAGTTAACAGGGCATTCTCTTCTAAAACCAGGAACCAGTAAGTCGATAAAGAGGAGAACTCACCAGCAAAGTAAGTAGTTTTCTTCCTTCGTTGGAAATATTTCGTTCAAAATAGCAAGAATTCTTAGTAACTTTCAGGTGAAAGTCATTTTGCGTCCACCATCTAAGATTTCGGACCTGCTGGGAACAGTGAAGGATAATTTGTTATTGCAGAAGGCGGGAATTTATAAAAGATCATAACAGTGTGGGACGGCCTATGTAGGCCAACCACCACGGCCAGTGGAAGAACGCTGCGCAAAACATAAACGTTGCACCCCCCTTTTGCAACCCAGCAAGTCTGTAATTACGGAACATTATATCTCCAACGGACATTCAGTGGAGTGTGACAGAACATTAACTCTGGCCACAGCAAAATCTTTTGAGATTCCATTGTAAAAGAATCCGTTGACATACGCATCGCGGAAAATCTAATGAACCGTGACAACGCTTACGAGCTGGATAAAGCGTAGAATCCCGTCATCTCCGAGATTTGCTCCAGACGAAGACACTAGAATACTTCGACGACTGCGGCGAGCGGCAACGCCGAAGACAGCTGATCCTTGCAGTTCCAACAGCGAGGGCGCTGCCGCCGGGCGATGTGGTGCATCTGTCACCGAAACTGTGACGCATTCGTGGCAATACTCTCAGCGCGCTATATAAGGCGGAGTGGAGAACACTTCGTCGCTTAACTCCCGTCGCTCCGTTTTGTTTCCGTCGACCTCCAGAACGCCTAGGACCGTGTCTGACATCCTAGGCTCCTCTTTAAACTCCAGACCTAGGGTCTTCCCATAAATTTCGTCAGTCTCGTTGCTTCCTTTCTCTCCCGTCGCCCCTTCTATGTCACTATCCACAATACCAACTCCAGTACTTTCTATCCCACCGCCGGCGTGCCCCAAGGCTCCATCCTTTCCCCTCTATCTCCTGTATACTGCAGATATGCCCAAACCTCCCCCACCTTTTCACCTCCTCCAATTTGCTGATGACACTGCCTTCCTGGCTCTCTATCCTACCATTCAACAGTCCCAACATACCCTTCAAACCCTCCTCGACCAGTTCACCACCTGGTGCAACCAGTGGCTCCTTCACATCAACCAGTCCAAAACCCAGGCAATCATTATAGGTTGTACCACCCACTCCTTCTGGCTCAGGCTCCATTTATGGTTGTCCTATCCACCTCATACCTATCCTGAAATACATTGGCCTCACCCTTGACCATCCCCTCACCTGGACTCCCCATGTCATTGTGATTCAACACAAAGCCTACAATAGACTCTGCCTACCGAAACTCCTGTCTGGCTGGACCTGGGGACTGCATCCTTCCACTATCCTTCGCACCTATAAATCCTTGATCTGCCCCATCCTTTATAGGGTGTCGTTGCCTGGATTTCTGCCCCTCCCAGATTCTATAAAGTCCTCCAATTCCTTGAACGCCATACACTCTGCCTTGCCTTCTGTATCCGCCTCCCATCCCTCAAGCAGATCCTCTGTGACTTCATCCCCTTCCCACATCATCTTCTTTTCCTAGAACACATCTGCACCCTGTACATTGTCCACAGACTCGATCCCCCTCCCCCACCCTCTGGTGTCTTCTATCCTCTCTACCTCCAGCCCATTGCCGCGCCTTTACTGTTCTGCCCCACCCCCTCTCCATCTCCACACTCTCCACCTCCTTTCCCAACGCAGCTTCCAGCACCTACCCCTCTCAGATGATGTTTCAGCCTGATCTCTACCCCCCCTACTAACTCTAACCCTACCTTCCCCCCTCCTACTCCTCAGGTCTCTCTCTCCACTCCTTCCCCTTTCCCTGGGCGGTTTTCCTCCCTTCTGCACCCCCCTCCCTTTCCCATCCATCCCTACTGTGTTTCTGTGCTCCCTCCAACTTTCCTTTGCTCTCCATCTCGCATCCCGGCCATCTTCTGCCCCTTGGTGCGACCCAACCCGCTTTTCCTACTCATCCCACCCCTTCCAGCCCCCCTCTCTCGCTACAGCTTCCTCTCCCCTCCTTTTCCCTCCTCTCAGGCTTCCTCTCCCTCGGCAGCCTTCCCACCCACCCCCCACGGCAGTTTTTATTCTTTGTCGTGTGTGCCCTGTCTCTTACTGAGGTTTTTTAAGTGTCTTCGTCCTGGAGTGTTTTTATATAGTGAGGCCAAATATTAACTTGTGCATGTGACTTCAGTGCATTTTATGTGCACCATGAATCGCCAACTGTGTTTTTTAACTTTATGTCGACCTTTTAAACTGTTTCATAATGAATGTCTACATGTCAGTGTATATTTTAACCCCCATTGTCTCAACTTACTATGTTTTTATGTCTCCCTTTTTTCGCCTTTTTTATGTATAATTTCCTCTTTTTAATTGTAATGTCACTCAGCTGAAGAGCGTGGGATTGTGCAGCTGCCAGCCCTCCCCTGCCCATATTGGGCGGGGGAACAAAATCACAATAAAGAGGAAAAAGTGGACTGGCCTCCTGGCAGTTTTTAGTCTTCGTCGTGTGTGCTCCGTCTCGCGCAGTGGTTTTAAAGTGTTGTCGTTCTGGTGTGTTTTTTGAATACTGTGGCCAACTTTTATCTTGTGTGTGGGACTTCGGTGTATTTTTACATGCTACGCACATCGTCAACTATTTTTTATCTTTATGCAGACTTTAACTGTGTCGACGATCAACGTCTCTTTGTACATGTATATTTTAATCCGCATTGTCTCCCCTTATTATGTTCTACTGCCCCCATTTCTATAGCCTTTTATATGTATTGTTTCATCTTTTTATTCACTGTAATGTCAATCGGCTGAAGAGCGGCGGATTGTGCTGCTGCCAGCCCTCCCTTCTCATATATGGTAGGGACATGAAATCACAATAAAGGGAAAAAAATCTTCATCAGTCTCCAAAGGCTCACCTGAAGTTGTCTGGCAGTTGTCCAATCGAAATATCGTGGAGAGAAGCTTATGACGACTGGCTTCAATACCAAAATCTCTTGGAACGTTTAATTCACCTGGAAAATTTTAAATTTCACATTAGGCATTTTTTTTCAGCATGACATCGTAATTTAGTACGGGCCCATCAGAGCGAAAATCCTATTCACACTTGTCCGGTATTTTTTAAGGTTCTGTGTCTCAGTCTGTAAAAACGGAATGGTTATAGGAACGCTTTGTTGTCTGTCTGTTTGTCTGTCTGACTGTTAAGAACCCTTTTCCTCAAGACGGGTAGACGAATCAAGTTCATATTTATGTCCCATATTAAGGTCTGTGGTCCCTTTGCCAAATAAAAAGTATAAGCTTCTAAGTCAATGCAGTCAAACTAAATGGCCATTTATGTCACATATTTTGATATTCAAAAACTCACTCATCAAAACTAGTAGGGTGCTTGCTGTTGACCTAGAATCATTCAACTTGCAAGCAAGGTATCACATTACAAGTAAAGGGAACGAAATTGTTAATTCTGTAGTCACATCACTAAAAAAAATATTTCTTTTGTCGTTTGTTATCTGACTTGAAACTTGAAATTAAAACTTTTTTAAGGAAATTTTCACCACTTGACTGTTAATTGTTCATTTATTTTACACAACCACAACTTTGGCTTTGCAGCCATTCTCGAGTGCATGTTGAAAAGTTAAAACTTCCTGATCTATCCCTGACATATCATTGCCGAAAAAACATTTCTGGTCTTATAGGCCAGTTGCTGTATCACAGGATACGAGTACATATCAAAGATACGTAATGTGGCTGACACTGTGCACAACGAAGAACCATTAACATACATCTCGCAATGTCAGCCATATAATGTATCTTCGATATGTACTCATATCCTGAAATATGACAACTGGTCTACAAGACCAGCAATATATTTTTCCGATAGTGAGTTATCACAGACAGGTCAGATACAAACATTTCAAAATGCGCTTGAGAACGGCTACAAAGCCGAAATCATAATTGTGTAAGATAAAGGAACAATTAACATGAAATGGTGGAAATTTCTTTCAAAGAATTTTAGAATCGCTAGGACTGATATCTTGCCAGCATCAATGTCGATAATAGGCAAAAATCGTCAATATCCTCAATTCCCAGACTGAATTGACTACCTACTACGATGAGCCAAAACATCATGACCACCTGTTTAATAAACGTGTTGGTCCACTATGCAAACACAATACAGCTGCGATTCTGCTTGGTATGGATTCTAAAGGTCCTTGACAGGATTCTAGAAATATGTGGCACCAGCTGTCTACAAGTAGGTCTACAATTGCCGCAAATTAAGGAACGGTACTTTACGGGCAACGTGATTTCACTATAATGCCTGTCAAACCACTGTAGCGCGATTCTCACCTTGCAACACGGACAGTTATACTGCTGGAAGATGTCATCGCCGTAGGAGGGAGACAGCGTAAAGCAATGCAGGTCTTCCGCAATAATGTTCACGTATTTCACTGCTATCATGATGCCTTCGATGACCACCACTGATCCCATGGAAGCCCGACTTATTGTACTACATAGCATAATTCTGCCTTCACCGGCTTGCATCTGTGGTGCGGTGCATGTTTTGTAGAGCCATTCGCTTGGATGGCGGCGTGTAGGGACCCAACCATCGACCTGCTTTAACAAGACATACTATTCATTCGACAGGCGACACCACTTTCTGCTGATCCACGGCGAAAACTTAGTGAAGCTGTGCCCATCGCAATCATAACTGACGATGTCGTTGGGTCAACACAGGAACCGTGTGATGTGGAACCCCACTTTCACCAATGGCTTCTGAACAGTGTGCTCTGAAACACTTGTGCCTGCACCAGCATTGTACTCTGTCGTCACATCTGCCACAGATCGTTGGCTACCGTGGATCATACATTGGAGGATCCTCCGACCTCTACGTTTTGTGATGAGAGATGGTTGTCCAATACCATAGGGCCTACTCGTTATTTCATCTTCCTTCAGCCACCTTCCATAGGTGCTCACGACAGCAGTACACCAAAAGGCGACCAGCTGCGCCATTTCAGAGACTGTCGTTTCGAGAAGCAGCGCAATAACAATATGCCCTTGGTCAAATCGCTTATATCAGTGGATTTCCGCAATTATGGCCCATATCTTCGCTGTAATGACTGCCCATTCGTCTCTCTTCTGCTTACATTTTTTTCTTAATACGTCACGTTCCTCCAACACCACCAGGGACATTCAGCCACGCGGTGGGCAGTGGTGATAATGTTCTGGCTCATTAGTGTCGCCGGCCGGGATGGCCGAGCGGTTCTAGGGGCTACAGTCTGGAACCGCGTGACCGCTACGGTCGCAGGTTCGAATCCTGCCTCGGGCATGGATGTGTGTGATGTCCTTAGGTTAGTTAGGTTTAAGCAGTTCTAAGTTCTAGGGGACTGAAGACCTCAGAAGTTAAGTGCCATAGTGCTCAAAGCCATTTGAACCATTCGTCAGTGTCTATACATAACCGAGTTTTTGCTGAAGCCTTCGTGTGCGAGCCCTGTCCGGTATCTTTTTCGTTCAGGATCGAATGTGTGTGCGTGTTGCAGCGAGTGCTGCTGGACCACCCGTTGGGGCTGGGCGAGTCGGTGACGGTGATCCTGCACGACGTGCTGCACGAAGACATGCGGCGCCTGCTGGAGCTCATGTATAGCGGCGTGGCCGAGGTGCCGGCCGGCGAGCTGCCGCGCTTCCTGCGGACCGCACAGGCGCTCCAGGTCAGCGTGATGCAGTCGGCCGAGCTGCGAGTCTGCGGGGCGCCCGCCGCCGACCCCGCCACCAGCTCGCCGCCCCCGTCCTGCCCCCAGGCGGCAGAGTCGCCGCAGCAGCAGTCGAAGTCGAGCCAGCCGCCGCTGCCTTCGCTCCCTTCCCTAGATGCGCCGCCGGAAGGTTTGCCTCCGCAGCCCGATGCACCCGCGCCGACCCAGCTGCCTTCATCCCCCACGCAGCGGCCTAGGTCTCCGCTGAGAGCCATGTCCCCGCCCGGGTCGGACGCCGCTCTCTGCCCGCAACCGAACGCGCTGCCTCGGCCGCCGGCGCCGCCCTACTCGGTGACGGCGGCGGAAGCGCCGACGCTGCACGCCGTGACTCAGCGACACGAACGCCAACCCTGGCCGCTGTTCCCGCCCACCGCCGTTGCGCGGCAGCCGCTCGCCGACAACGGAAACCGATCGCAAGGTGTCACAGCATTTATCACCGAACAGGTATTGCTTCAGTGTGTCTCGCTAACACTGTCGTGTAAAATGTTTACTGAAGAGTCTACGACTAATAATATAGTCTGATTCACAGTTCATGTTACAAATTTCTAGGGGTTGTGGGGGCTGTAGAGGGTACCTATAAGATCAAGTTTTACGGGTCTAGTGAAGCAGGGGATACAACCCGTCGGCTTTGACCAATGACGTCGGAATTGGCCAGAGAACATTTGTTACACAGATGAAAGAGTTGACAAGAATGTTCAGAAACAAAGGAATACGAGAGACGAAAAATATAGTTGGCATATATAAAGGCCAGTAGTATTTTCACGTTAAGGATATCACGTGTTTGTATCGTATTATTTCTCTGGAAAATGAAAGGGAAAAAATGGATGGAAAATATTGGTAGCAAAGAATACATCACGTCACAAATATATGAGTTGTATCTCGAACCTCATTCGAGCTGTATTGCTTAAGTGCAGTACGGGATACAAGTTTGGCGTACGTCGATTTCTTCGTTTTCACTAGCATTTGTGTTCTGTTGTTCAGTTGAACTATGTAGCCCCTGCTTCACTAAACCCTAAATGAAGCACGGGATACAAATTTTACATGTGTTGTTTATTTCGCCTCCGCTATCACTAACGGTCTGTTCTTACCTAGATATTAGTACTACCGAAGGCAGAACGAGCTACGTACGTAATATTTGTATCCATACTTCCGTTGACCTCTATATATGTACGCTGCTAACGAAAACTTGGAAATGGACGTACGTTACATTTGCAACCTGTATCTCAGTTGAACTACGCGAAGAGATAATAAGACGACACATATACGATTTTTATCCCGTACTTCACTGAGAGGTACAGTTTTTTTTTTTTCCGCCGTCGATGCTAGTAGTATCCCAATCTTTACTTGAGCTATATCGCTATACACAACATTTGTATCCTGCTCTCCAGTTGACAGATACAGGTAAATCCCATGAATGTTTACATACGTCGTTCTTTTCGAATACGTAGTGTCAGTGTAAAGGTCAACTGAAGGACGGGATACAAATTTCAGTTGTGTCAGCTGTTTCGCCTTCAATATTGTAAGTACAGATTCGAAAAAATCGTGCTGATACTAGTGCTGGGAAACGAAAGAAGAACGACAGCTGCGAAATTTCTATTACTTACTGGACTACACGAAAACATACATATTGGTGTAATACAACGATGAAAAACGTGAAAATAGAAAATGGAAAAGTGAACTCACCAGACGGGAACTTCCTAAAAGAACCGAAGCTCGCCTAGAAAGACATCAACAAAAATCACTCGCTGCAACACCCTCATAGCCGGCCGCAGTGGCCGAGCGGTTAAAGGCGCTACAGTCTGGAACCGCACGACCGCTACGGTCGCAGGTTCGAATCCTGCCTCGGGCATGGATGTGTGTGATGTCCTTAGGTTAGTTAGGTTTAAGTAGTTCTAAGTTCTAGGGGACTTATGACCACAGCAGTTGAGTCCCATAGTGCTCAGAGCCATTTGAACCATTTTTGAACACCCTCATACACAAATATAACATTACGAAAACACTCACTCACACACACACACACACACACACACACACACACACAGAGAGAGAGAGAGAGACATGTACAGACACACAAATTTACACACCCCCCCCCCCCATCCTAATGTGAAATTAGCTAACATATTTCGGACGGTACATTTGACCAACATGTTTAATAAAACATTTAAACGGGCAATATGTTTCGAGAATACTATGTCTCCATGAATATTCGTCTAGATGACTTTGAAGTGTGAAAATCTGGCGTTTCCCTTTCCCTATATGAGATTTCACAGCTGACCAATAACCGTCTATGCTATTTGTGCAAGCCCCTGTGGATAATGATCTGAACTCAATATTGTCATTCAGTACGAGATGCTGATAACCCCTTTCCCCTAAACCCGTCTGAAATTACAATGGAACCCTCTGCAACGTGATCTTCAATTAAGCAGACCAAAACTTCCTTCCTTCGGTTGGGTATTACTTTGAACACTACATCTTCACACTCCTGACCTGAAACTACTGCCCCCCAAACCCATAATCCCACCGGAGGTTCCCCCCTGTTGAAGTTCCTTTTGCCAAAATGTGATTCGTCAGCTTCGACCATAACACCCCCACCCCCCAACGGCCCCCTATATTTCATGCACTCCCCACACACTTCCCTACAAGAAAGAATACCAATCCACAACTGTACACTTACTCACACGACATTCACGCGCACACAGCCACACAGGATATCTCAAACACCAACAGTAAGTGATATTCATAGTGTCTCTCAAGACGAGCTTAGCTTTTTCGAACCACGTCCCTCTACTAATGGATCGCCACAACCTATCTATGCTGCAGCGCCATACGAATAAGTCGTGAGTACGGCGACGAAATACACTTGTGAGGCGCATATGTTCGCTGAACTCACGACATCGGACATACTCAGCAGTGAGACCACACATTTGCAAAAAACAAATCGTGGCCAATATGTTGTCGCCCTTAGCCTCTCGTAAATCATCAAGGTTCATTGGAACAGATAAATCCATGAAACTTCCTGGCAGATTAAAACTGTGTGCCCGACCGAGACTCGAACTCGGGACGTTTGCCTTTCGCGGGCAATTGCTCTATCATCTGAGCTACCGAAGCACGACTCACGCCCGGCCTCACAGCTTTACTTCTGCCAGTATCTCGTCTCCTACCTTCCAAACTTCACAGAAGCTCTCCTGCGAACCTTGCAGAACTAGCACTCCTGAAAGAAAGGATACTGCGGATACATGGCTTAGCCACAGCTTGGGGGATGTTTCCAGAATGAGATTTTCACTCTCGGTCGGACACACAGTTTTAATTTTCCAGGAAGTTTCATATCAGCGCACACTCCGCTGCCGAGTGAAAATCTCATTCTGGAGATAAATCCATACCTACAAACGAAAATGAGATACTAAAAATAGTTCTAAAATAAGAAACTAATAGTCCAAATTACCTCAGTATCACTAAGAATGGAATTAAGTATCGAATGAATTAGAAACAACCAATTAATTTAATAAATGCACACGAAGAATATTTTCAGGAATAGGTAGCGATCTCCTTTAAAATCACGTTCAGTTATTTTAATGAACAATGATAGCGCTTATCCGGAACACAGAGCTGTTTTACTATCTATGCCTCGAAGTGAAGGCATTACTATCTATGAGTAATGTATGACGTCATTGGTCAAAGCCGACGGGTTGTATCCCCTGCTTCACTAGACCCAGTTTTACATATATACCCACGTCCGGAAACGTCATCCAACGACGCTACACAGTGCCAAAGGTATAGAGCCTGTAAATGTACGCATATACAGGATGATTCCGTGACGATGTTGTAGACTTTCTAGGATGATGGAGAAGCATAAATGTATCAATTTTCTGTGCCGGAAACGAACGAATCGATAGTAATAAGCGAAAATCGTTCTGATACCTTTGACAGCGGAATACATGAACTGGTACTGTTGTTACTAAGTATGCAGGGTAGAAAACTTTCTGAGGTGATGGTATGGACCAAAACAGGAAAAATGTCTAGTAAATATGGGCTCTAAAATGTATACCTTAAGAGCTACGGGAACTTGTTTAATAGAGGAGATGTGTTTCACAGTAGAGAAGACGAACAAGCACTCAAAGCCCTCACGTATGCATTTTAGAGCCCATGTTTCCTTGTTTCGGTCCATTCTGCCATCTCTGAAAGTTAGCTTCCCTGCAGCCTTAGCAACAACAGTACCAGCACAAGTTTTCTACTACCAGAGATACAACAAAGGTTTTCGCTTATAACTGTGGATTCGGACGTTTCCGGTACAGGGAACCTTAACTCAAATTGATACATTTATCCTTCTCCATCATCCTAGAAAATTTGTGAGAACCTTCACGGAATCACCCTGTATGCAAATATATTTACAAGCTTTGGCACCTATGGCTTTAACGCTCTGTAGAGTCGTTGGATGACAAAATAGTTCAAATGGCTCTGAGCACTATGAGACTTAACTTCTGAGGTCATCAGTCCCCTGGAACTTAGAACTACTTAAATCTAACTAACCTAAAGACATCACACACATCCATGCCCGAGGCAGGATTCCAACCTGCGACCGTAGCGGTCGCGCGGTTCCAGACTGTAGCGCCTAGAACTCCTCGGCCACTCCAGCCGGCCATAAATATCTTATTGATCACGTAGAAGCAGTGCACGAGCGGTTAATCACGTGGCTCGACCATTTGTAAAGGCTTAACAATTCATCTGTGCATGCGCACTGAGGTGATTAATTTCTTGTCCGGTAAGCTTAACTGTGATTTTCGACTCGTGTTACGTAGAACATACCAATCAATAAAAGTATTTCCACAAATAGGATATATATCGAAAGTAGAAGAGTAAACAGCTTTTCTAAAGAATAAATATGTTTCCCTGGTGTCACGTAATAAACTTCAAACAGATAAAACTTTAAATTACGGTATCTTCTCTCGTGATACAATTTTGATGAGATGAAGCCCACATATTGCCCCAAGCTACGTGCAGGTTTCTTGTCAAAATCGCATGAAAATTTGTCTAGGAGTTCTGGAGATTAGGATTTTGAAACAGACAAGCAGAGAGACGCTACGGTTTTTTTAGATAAAACTTTAAATCACGATATCTTTTCTTTTGCGATCCGAGTTTGATGAAATAAAGCCCATACGTTGCTGCAAGCTACACTGAAGTTACATGTGAAAATTCCATGATAATTCGTCTAGTGGTTTTGGTGATTCAAGTGTTCAAACAGTTTTTTTATTAGTATAGATATGTAGATTTTAGCTACAGTATAGCTATTATGTATAGGCTAGACTTAACAGGCTTGTAAATGCGCATGTTATTACACCACCTTAGCATGGTTCAAAAATGGTTCTGAGCACTATGCGACTGAACTTCTGAGGTCGTCAGTCGCCTAGAACTTAGAACTAATTAAACCTAACTAACCTAAGGACATCACACACACCCATGCCCGAGGCAGGATTTGAACCTACGACCGTAGCGGTCGTTCGGTTCCAGACTGTAGCGCCTAGAACCGCACGGTCACTCCGGCCGGCCCACCTTAGCATGTACATAGCCATGTACACAACTTAATTTAAACTTTAGAGCTGCATTTAAGCTTCGTACATGGCAAGGCCTGCAATAGCACGTGCATTTACAAGCCTTTTGAGTCTATATGACTCAATTTATACACATTGCTGATATCTATGCTGTAGCTAAAATCTAGATCTGCAATAAAGTAAAGATTGAATCGAGACTGACTGCTGACTTCCTACCTGTTTCAATTACCTCACAGTCGCTGTGCACAACGGTTCCAATGGAACCCAACCTGATGAAGGTTACATCTCTTGCATGGATCCACATACAACTTTACTGTACTTTTTAAAATTACGTTAAGAATCCAACTTTCCATTTCCCTTTCACAGCTGTTGAGTGTACCGCACTTCCGCCCACCCCTCTCCCACCGATCCCCCACACACCCAGTGACAGAGGACGGTCGACATACAGCCAGACGATTCCCAAACTTGCCCAATACTTTTGTTACCACGTGCGGAGTTACATGAATGGAAGGTGTCTGTTCTTTCGGACATGTCCGACAGACACCACGCATTCACATAGTTCATTTGCCTAGATGGACAAAGCATCACCACCTCCTGCGCGGATGTACAATTTACGTTCGACCTCTTGTGGAAATCTCAAAGTAGCGAGCATGGAGGGCATCGACGGGGACTGAGGCTAGGTGGCACTCAGTAGGAATCTGGGTCGGCCGAAAAGCTTACTAAGATAGTCCAAGCAATTGCAATAAACACTGTGTCCGGGTGGCCCATTGGTTAAAGCGGCTGCCTAGCAAGGAAGAGGTCCCGGGTTCGCATCCCGGTTTGGCACACATTTCCACTCGCCGCCACTGATCCCGTATAAAGTCCCAATGCACCTGACGTCAATAGTTCTCTTCCTTTCTTTCCTCCCTCTCCTCCTCCAGTTTACATATGTCCGTAGTTACTGCATACGGCATCGTAGTTCCTCTAAAGTTTCTGGAATGGGACGCTCATAGCCGAAGTCATTCACAAACCAAAGAAAAATCACATACAGTGGGATCGGGCAATGTTGGCGGTCAGTCGTCGAATGCGAAATCCGTTCACCGCATCACTGAGGCCGCTCGCAATTGAGAAATACTCTTCCGCAGGTGCCAGTGCGATGGTGCTCCGCCCTGTTGAAAAATGAAATTTTTGGCATGTTCTCGCAATTAAGGAAAAAGACAGATCTCCAACATATCCAACAAAATGATTCCTGTAACCGAGCGATTGAACTAGCTGCACTACAGAGATCTCAGCGGTAACAACATGAACAGTCAACTTACGAAGGGCGTTCCATAAACAACACTTTTTTTCTGAAAGCAAGTTGGTTTTATTCCGATTTCCAATACAACATGTTATTCCCCACTCTTTTGACTAGAAATCGCTGTTTTTCAACATAATCTCCGTTCAATGCGAGTGCCTTAGGCCACCTTACTGAGAGGGCCTGTATGGTACCACGGTAATGGTCGACGTCTGAGCCAACGTCTTGCTGCAGCAGTAACCCCTCCATCATCATCGTACTGCTTCCCGTGTAGTGCATTCTCCATTGGGCCACACAAATGGGAGTCGAAAGGTGCGAGATCCGGGCTGTAGGGTGAGTGAGGGAGGACAGTCCAATGAAGTTTTGTGAGCTCCTCTCGGGTTCGTTTTCTTTGTGAGGCCTTGCGTTGTCTTGGAGAAGGACAAGTTCGTTTGCATTTTTGTGGCGACGAACACGCTCAAGTCATCTCTTCAGTTTACTGAGGATAACACAATACACGACAGAGCTGATCGTTGCACCATGAGGGAGGAAATTAAACAGAATGACCCACAAGACCGACGCCATGACTTTATAGCCTGAGAGTACGACTCTGAACTTTTTCTTCAGAGGAGAGGTAGCGTGACACCACTGCATGGATTGTCGTTTATTGTTCGATGTGATGAACCCATGTTTCATCGCCTGCGACAAGGTTTTACAGGAAACTGTCACGATGAAACACGTAATGGGCAAGTAATTCCTTCGTTGCTCTTCATGGTCTTCTGTTAGACGGTGAACAACCCAGCGGGCACACACCTTTGAGTACGCCAACTGGCGGACGAGTGTGTCAGCACTGCCAATAGAGTCGTCCAGTTTTTTTTTTCTTTATTAAGTTTCGATTCCCCCCGAAGGGGGCGGGCTGGCAGCAGCTTAGTATGCCGCTCTTCAGCCTACAGAATTTGTTTTAAAAAGATGAAGATAATAGATAATAAAAACAAGCGATAAAATCGGAGACTTAAATGGTAACATGGCGGAAAATCATGGAACTTAAAACATAGAACAAAGGGTTGATGATGCTAATAAGTTACATATGAAGCAGACAGGTAAAATAATAGACAGACAATTAAAAAAACACGGCGACAGTCTGGTTTCTGTTCGCAAGAGATATAAAATTCGCACCCAGGGACAGCACGATTTTTGTTTGCAACACTTTCGAAAGACGAATAACACTGAACATTCACATGAACACTGCACTAAAAAGTTGGCACAAATATGACATACCACAGCCGAGGGCAGACAGGGAGGGGGGGGGGGGGCACCTGGACAGATGATGGGAAAAGAAAAGAGGGGGTGAAGGAGAGGAAAAACTAAGAGGGGGGGAAGGAGCCGATGGAGGACGAGGACCCATAATAGAGAGGGGGTGCTGGGCCGATGTGACAGGGAGTGGGGAAAGGCAGCGGAGGGGAATACAAAAGGACTTGGGGGAGAAGGGAGGCAGGGAGAGGTTAGGTGGGGAGAAAACAGGATGGAAGGAGGGGGGGGGGGAAGAGGGAGCCCAGGGAAAGGGCAGAGGAAAGGAGGGAGGGTGAGGATCAGAGTTGAGAGGAGGGATAAATGGAGGGAGAGAGGGCATCATCCAGGAGGGGGAGTTGACGGAAGCCACCTTGGGAAAGGAGATGAAGGGTGCAAAGATGGAGGGTGGGGGGGGGGGACAACAGTGAAGGTGTGGCAGAAGGCAGGGATGGGAAAGGAGCAACCAGTGGGTGAGGGGGATCAAGACGGTGGGAGGTGTAGAGTATGCGGATATGTTCGAGGAAGAGGAGCAGATGGGGGAAAGGAATGAGGTTGTAGAGGATCTGCGTGGGGGACAGGAGGCATATACAGAAGACGAGGCGGAGTGCATGGTCCTCGAGAATCAGGAGGGACTTATAGAATATGGGGTTGGCGGATATCCAGGTGGGACTGGCATAGCAGAGGATGGGACAGATAGTCGTCCAGCTGTGCAGCGAGATTTTGATTGTGATCCGCCGATCACCTCGAATGAGAATGTCTGCACATTCCATTAATGAAGCACACGTGAGATCAGACAGGTTTGCACCCAACGACTCCCCATGTTTTTGTTACTTGCCAGGTCTCCGTAAACATTCTGCAAGCGCCTATGAATACCTGTGATGCCCTGGTTTTGCGCCAAAAGAAAATCAATGACAGGTCTCTTTTTGGAACGCACATCCGTCACAGACGCCATTTTGAAGGCTCCGTAGAGTGCCGCCACCTATCGGGAATTCATGAAAGGCTGAAGCGCAAATATTCCACGATGTTTAAATTGAAGGAGTAGGAAGGAGATAGTAAAGGAAAGGGAAGGGATTAGTGATGTCATCTGGATGGGGACATTACGCGGAATCAGCGGCGACGACTGAAAATGTGTGCCGCACCGGCATTCGAGCCCGGGATCTCCAGCTTACCAGGCAGTTGCATTACCTACTGCGGCACCCGCGACACAGTGTTTATCACAATTGGGCGGACTATTTCGGCACGCCTGACTGCCGACCCACTTTCCCACCGAGCGCCATCTATCAGCAGTCCCTGTCCATTTCCTCCATGAAAGTCTCGCAGGCGGTCGGACGTAATTGTGCGTTCGCACTGAAGAAGTTGAATCCAATGCCCATCTAGGCGATCATAACATGAATGCATGGTGTACGTTCTTCCAGACATGTCCAAAAGAACAGATACCACACTTTCATATAATTGCACGACATCCCACAACAAATTTCGCATTTTTTCAACCGAAATTGATAGAGGAAAAAAAATTATATCTTGCATTGCTTATTGAAAGTCCGTTCTACATATAGCACGAAGACACTCTCATTTTCGATGCGTAAGTTAAAATTTAACCTAGCAAACTTCATTTGTGTGGAATATACGGTCTGTATAATGTATAAAATATAGAGTTATTGTTACGTAAGAAAGCCTGTTAATTTATAAGTGTTTTTTTAAATAGTTTCTGCTAACGCTAAATAAAACAAATATTACTCTTGGTGCATACTACTAATTTGCTGGTGTGTTGTATCACAGAGATTGGAGGAAAATATGGAAATACATGCTTGAACATAAATGCACCTGCTCGCCAAGTCTGCAGGTTGAGCTGTTGTATTTGACCACAGAAGGCACCTGCGCAATTGTCCTCAATATGTTGCAAGTGTCAGTCGTGGTAACAGCAGAATTGCGAGAGCATTATGTCGGATCTTACTGAATTGGAAAGATGCTTCAAGAGGTACTCTGTCGAAGATTTACACCGCACACAGAGAAAACGGATAAACGTCATCTTCTAAGTCACAAGGCGGACGAAAGTGTGTGTTGCGTGATCGTGGCAGACGGTCATTGAAGAGGACTGTCACGAAAGGCAAGAGGCCGACAGCTGCAAAAGTCCCTCCAGAAATGAATGTCGCACTCGCAAATACTGTCAGCACTGAAAAACAAGAAGGGAGCACCGTTATCAGCGAACTACAGAGTGAGCTGGAATTCCAAAACCAATCAGTAATACAAATGTCCATAACAGGAGCATGTGGTGCCGAAGCCATAAAACCTGATTTGCGGAGCAATAGAAAAAAAGTCATTTGAGTGGATGAGTCTTGTTGCACACTGTTTCCGACCGTTGGCCGAATTTACGTCCCAAGAGTGAAACATGGTGGAAGTCCGGTGATGATTTTGGCAGCCGGCAGCCATATCGCGGAATTCCATGGGCGCCATGGTTACTCTGCAAGATGGCCTTGCTATCAAGGATTATGTGAATATATTAGCTGATCAGACCCACCCCATGGTACAATGTTTGTTCCCCAATGGTGTTGCTGTGTTCCAAGAGGACAGAGCCCCTGTTCACACGGCTCGCATCTTTCAGAACTATTTTTGTGAGCACGAAGATGAGTTTTCGCCTCTCCCCTGGCCACCACAGTGGCGAGCTAGCACCGAAACTAGTTTGAGGAGAACAAACAAAATGTTAATATTAACGCTGTCTTACAAATCCCACAACGTTTTTCTGCAGAAAGCAAGGGAAAGGTTTAGGTCTATAGTACTTACTGTTACTCTTCGAAGTTAGTTAGATGGTGAGCGAAACGGAGGGAATGGAGGAAATCAGACTGTAAGCAAAAGGCTAGTAGGCAATAGTAGACGTGATGCGCGATGTGTCTGTACACCATCTCGAGACATTGTATATAGTCAGTGCCCGAGATTGTCTGTACTCTGTTATTTCTTTCATAATCTTTAACGTTTGATCCTTGACTTAGATCTCCTCTTGTTCACAGGACGAGCATCGATGCGTTGCACCTCTCGGGAATCGTAGATATGTCTTGTTTCCTATTTTAATTGAATTTTATATTGTGGTTGGAAACGGGACGCATATTGCAAATAATTTTCTGCCATTTTTTGTGAACTGTCAACTTTGAAGAACAACAGACGTCAGATTATATTTTCGTGGACAATCTACTGTGCAAAATTTAAAGAGATCACTCTTCTCTATTTAATGGCGGATTTGCGTTGTTTTCTGGTGCGTCGTTTTGTCTGATTGTAGCGGATATACGTCACTGATGTTCGCCATATTGTCTCGCTTTTGTCATTCTCCAAATCTGACACGTTTCAAAAATTGTTCGCAAAAAAACACACTTCGTCTTAATATTTCCACGCGTGTCGTCCTCTTTGCAACAAGAATATAATATACACATGCCAAATAAAAGTAGAAAACCTCCACGTTTCTGGCGAAGTACAAAACACTGATGATCGTTATGCAATCTACCTTGAAAAGAACTTCAAAGCTAATGATCAATTTTTGTGAAATAGATAATAGTTCTAACGTCCACACTAATTTCATTTCAATCACGGCCGACATTACTGCGTACACAATGACTGCATGCTTGGTACTAATTTTGAATTAAACGTCGAGACAAACGTACAATTTGGTGAACGCTAGAGATTTACATAGAAGTACACTATGTGATCAAAAGTATCCGGACACCTGGCTGAAAACGACAAGTTCGTGGCGCCCTCCATCGGTAATGATGGAATTCAGTATGGTGTTGGCCCACCTTTAGCCGTGATGACAGCTTCCACTCTCGCTGTCATACCTTCAATCAGGCGCTGCAAGGTTTCTTGGGGAATGGCAGCCCATTCTTCACAGAGTGCTGCACTGAGAAGCGGTATCGACGTCAGTCGGTGATGCCTGACACGAAGTGAGCGTTTCAAAACATCCCAAAGGTGTTCTTTAGGATTCGATTCAGGTCAGGTCAGGTCAGGTCAGAAGGCCAGTCCATTACAGGGATGTTATTGTCGTGCAACCACTCCGCCACAGGCCGTGCATTATAAACAGGTGCTCGATCTTGTTGAAAGATGCAATCGCCATCCCCGAATTGCTCTTCAACAGTGGAAAGCAAGAAGGTACTTAAAACATCAGTGTAGGCCTGTTCTGTGATAGTGGCACGCTAAACAACAAGGGGTGCAAGCACCCTCCATGAAAAACACGACCGCACCATAACACCACTGCCTCGGTTTGCACTACACACACTGGCAGATGACGTTCACCGGGCGTTCGCCATACCCACACCATGGCATGGGATCGCTTCATTGTGTACCGTGATTCGTCACTCCACACAATGTTTTTCCACTGTTCAATCGTCGAATGTTTACGTTCCTTACACCAAGCGAGGCGTCGTTTGGCATTTACCGGCGTGATGTGTGGCTTATGAGCAGCCGCTCGACCTTGAAATCCAAGTTTTCTCACATCTCGCCTAACTGTCTTAATACTTGTAGTGGATCCTGACGCAGTTTGGAATTCCTGTGTGATAGTCTGGCTAGATGTCCGCCTACTACACATTACGACCCTCTTCAACTGTCGGTGGTCTCTGTCTGTCAACAGATGAGGTCGGCCTGTACGCTTTTGTGCTGTACGTGTCCCTTCACGTTTCTACTTCACAATCACACCAGAAACAGTGGACCTAGAGATGTTTAGGAGTGTGGAAAACTCGCTTACAGACGTACGACACAAGTGACACCCAATCACCTGACCATGTTCGAAGTTCGTGAGTTGCGCGGAGTACTCCATTCTGCTCTCTCACGATGTCTAATGACTATTGAGTTCGCTGATATTGAGTACCTGCCAGTAGATGGCAGCACAATGCACCTGATATGAAAAACGTATATTTTTGTGGGTGTTCGGATACTTTTGATCACATAATGTATCTACATTCGGGGATACGTTGTTAACAGGAATTGTGGCTGGAAGATGCTATTTAGTTTTGGAATTTCACCCGGCTGACGTCTTGTGGTTTTGCAGCATTGCTTCAGATGGTGGGAAGAATGGTTATAAACCGAGGATTGAGGGAATTCATTTTAGCTCGTTCTGTTCCAAGGGAAAATCGACAGAGAGAGGAGCACCTTGCCTACGGTGTGAAACGTTCTTGTTACGTGTGCACTGTCTGATCAAAAGTATTCGGACAGCCCTATGTAACGTAGGATAGACCACGAAATATCACGAGAGGAGACTTGCCAATATAAAAGGAGCGGGGAGTATTGTGTTGTCAGTAGAGAAGCAGTGAGAGCAGAATATATAGCTCAGGAGAGCTCAGTGGCTTCGAGCGTGAACTAGTCATTGAATGTCACTAGAGAAACAGATACGCCATGGGCATTTAAAACCTACTACAGCTGTACGAGCTGTGGTTTAAAAAATCGCATGAAATCAGCGATGGGAATCACTCGTGACTTCTAAAGTGCTGCCAACAGCCCAATGACTGTGCACATGGAGCCCGAAAGAATGGGATACAATGCCCGAGCAGCTCCTCGTAAGTCACACATTTCTGTAGTCACTGCTAATCGACGCTGGAGATGTAAAGTGCGACGCCACTGGACAGTGGATGACTGGAAAGAGTGATGTGCAGTGGTGAATCACGCTCTATGCTGCGGCGATACGATTGAATCGTTTGGGTTTGACGAATGCCTCGAGAATGCTGTGTTCTACCATGTACACCGTCATCGGAGGAGGTGGTGTTACGCTACGAGGATTTTTCGTGGTTTGGGTGTAGATCTCTTGCGGATAAGAAAACACTAAATGCGGAAGGGTATGAACACATTTTACGGCATTGTGCACTGAGTAAAATTGAAGGACTGGCCGGAGACAACGATTCCTTGTGTCAGCATGACAATGCACGCTGTCATAAAGCGGCATCTGTTAGGCAATGATTTGTGGATAATAACATCCCTGAAATGGACTGGTCTACACACAGTCCCTATCTGGATCCAATGGGACAGCTTTGGGGCGAGTTAGAACGTCGACCTTGCTCCAGACCCTAGCGTCCAACATCACTAATGGGCTGCCGTTCCTCCAGAGCCGCTTAGGCACCTCATTGAAAGTGTCCTCAGCATACTTCAGCCCGTCAAAAATAAAGATGGATGGCCACGTTCCATATCAGTGTCAACTAACATGTGTTCGGATACTTTTGAACAGATAAGTTCATGCACTTGTTGCGATAACGGAGCGCGCAGTGTTCTCGATCATAGTGAATTCGAACTTTGACAGTCGATACAGAATTAACACTACACTACACTACACAGCAGATACAACGATCAAGCCTGCTGAACTACACAAAATAAAACACAATGAAAGAATAATAAAGATCTACTAAGCATAAATAATTCGCAAGGTATTGTCATTTGTAAGTACAACAATCTAAACAATGATTTTGTCCTGAACTGCTTTGGATGGTTACTATTTCTTAGTACAAATTATAGGTAAATTTCAAAATATGCCTTTGACAAAGAAACGCATTCCGCATAATATGCAGCGAAATTTGTGAGTAATTAGCCGACTTCAGTTTGCACACAAATTTATGGCAAGGAAAAAAGTAGTTATTGAAGAGACCGTCAGCTTTATATTTAAACAGGGTCAATAAATTCTTATCTTACAAGCTTAGTCGCCGCTTCGGACTATTCTGAACGTAATTGGCCACTATTTTACGAGACTAATTTCCATCCGTCATGGCCGGCGATTTTCATCTGCAGTGAAAGCACTGCCCAGTCCAAATCCAGAACTTCCTGGACGGCGTTCGTCATGGTCGTTTTCTCAGACAGTATTACTGGAGCTCAGCGATTAAACACGTACCAATTACGCGTCTTACAACGCGATAGAAACAATTATCCAAATGCACAGCATCGACAGTGACGAAAACGTTGCTCCCAAATAATGCTCACCTGTAACTGGATTGAATTTTAAGACGATTATTATGGCATATTATCACGCGCCGTTAATGAGATGCGTTTCATTGGCTGAAATAACTATTTTCGCGATGAGTATTAAAACAGCTACTGATGTATGGAATGCGAGCGGCCGAACAGAGGTATGGACATGTTAGCCTGGATGATCACTCGAGATTTGCATTTGACCCATACGTGAGCTGCCTAATGAGGTGGTATCAGCGGCTCGAATTTTGGTCCGGCCAGCCCGATGTTAACTCCAGCTATATATATTAACCAAACCAAACACTTTTTAGCCTTGCTTCACAAACTTTATTATTGATGTACGGCCTAGATTTCTGGTTGTAAGCTCATACCGGCCGGAGTGTCCGAGCGGTTCTAGGCGCTACAGTCTGGGACCACCCGACCGCTACGGTCGTAGGTTCGAATCCTGCCTCGGGCATGGATGTGTGTGATGTCCTTAGGTTAGTTAGGTTCAGTAGTTCTAAGTTCTAGGGGACTGATGACCTCAGAAGTTAAGTCCCATAGTGCTCAGAGCCATTTGAACCATTTTTTTTTTTTTTTTTTTGTGAGCTCATTTTCTAGAACACAAATTATCCCATATATGGGAATCGAGCAAAGATAAACATTTCAATTCTTAATTTATCGATTCTTGACTTAAACTGTAAAATTTATCTCTGCTGGCAATTTCGAAGCAGTTACATACGGTTCTACTAAACTCATTTGGACAGCATTTACAATAGCTATGACTAAACACACATTGGAGTGAAGCTATGCACAGGAATGGGAATTTTTGTCATTATCTACTCACAAATGAAGCCACAATGGTTCTTTTCTCATGTAGAACTTATAACATTGTCCGGAAGGTGTCAATAACAGAACTGAGATCGCTCGTTGAGTCCCCAAATTTATTATTGAATGAGCAAACTTAGTTATCCGCAAGACAATGTTAGGAACTCTGCATAAGAGAAGAACCTTGGTACTTTCATTCATGAATAGATAATAACAAAAATCCCTATTCCTATACATAGCTTTACTCCAATTTATGTTTAATCATAGTTACTGTAAATACTGTACATATGAATTTTGTAGATCCATATGTAACTATGTCAAAATTGTCAGCGGAGATAAACTATAAGAACTAATTCAAGAGACGGTAAATTAAGAAGTTGACACGCGTATCTTTGCTAGCTTCTCATCTTCAGGATAAGTTATATTCTAGAAAATGGGCTTATGACATGTGTTGCGCAGTAATAGTGTTTGTGAAAAAGCACTACAAAAGTGTTTCGTTTAGTTACTACAACATACAACGATTTATCAAGAACCCACAGTTGAATTAGTTAAAATATTAATTTTAGTTGTTTCCCTAGAATTCTTCTGGTAAATTACAGGACGTTTTTCTGAGAAAGATCGATTCATTCCCTCATTTCCTGACTCAAATAGTCCTCCAACTCTAATGAGCATAGTATTAAAATGGTGTCAAATGACATTATTTACGTACAGACCAACTGTGTGATTCATAAACCTCCTCCTCTTTTTACCCCAACGAATCATACAACACAGTATCATATCAAAAACCCTAGGTGACGGTGCTACCTATCCTCTTTTTCCAACCAATCAGAACAAATTATTTGAAAATGGAAGTAGATATGTAATAAATATTACATTAACCTCATGTAGAAAGTCACGATATTTCATTAAAAGTTGAAGATATGCATTATTTCCTTGAAAGTCAAAGATATTCATTATTTAAGCATGAAAGTGGTGTCACGTTGCATTACTTACGTACAGACCAAATGTATGCAGTATAACCCCCACACCTCTCGACTTTCCAGCACAGCATTAGGAAATCCAAGTAGATGGAAATAAACCAATTACATGTTTAATACCCCATACCTCCTTTAGTAAACATTAAATTGAAGATGTTAAAAGGTAAATGATATATGGTAGACGTTTTTCAGTAATTGCTTAATAGTAAATGCTAAACACTAAATGATAAACGCTTGACGCTAATCGATAAATGCTAAAAGGTTAACCCTAAATGCTTATGGCTTAACGCCTATTGATCACTGAGGATGATTGATCATTGAGAATCATTGATCTCTTACTCTCATTGATCAGTGACCGCCATTGATCACTGGCCACCACCGATCGCTGATCACCTTTGATCACTGCAAGTATAATTATAGATCATAACGAAAATTTATGATGGTGCATGTTAAATTATTTCCGTGAAAGTCGAAGATGATGGTGTATGTAAACATACCTCTCGCATAATAGTAAAATAATTATCGCAAGGTCAAAAAGTTATGAATCATTTACGTACACATGTAGCTCTGTATTTCTTACACCGAAACTACTGCACATACCTTTGCTGTCCAGTAATTATTTCTTGTCTCTCACACAACTATATCAAAATTACTGTATTACTTTAACACATTACTTAGGAATAAAAGGATAAACAGACAATATAAAACAATTTTACTACATTAAATTTCAATAGGGAACTATTACATTTTATACTGTCACATACAATGGAAATATGTGAATTTAATGCACCTTGTACATCATCCTCCACATTTTTACAGCATTGTTCATAGCAAAAGATAATTTCTTGCGATTTGAGCAGACTTTTGAAACAACTTCATTTGACAACCAAGATTTCACTACTGTATCTGCATTAATAAAATCACTGAGCGACGTGGCGCGGTGGTTAGCACAATGGACTCGCATTCGGGAAGGCGACGGTTCAAACCCACGTCCGGTCACCCTGATTTAGGTTTTCCGTGATTTCCCTAAATCGCTTCAGGCAAAGGCCTGGATGGTTTCCTTGAAATGGTACGACAGATTTCCTTCCCCGTCTTTCCATAATCAGAGCTTGTGCTCCGTCTCTCGCTGTCGACAGGACTAATCACTAACCTCCTCCTGCATTAATAAAATCGAAATAGCACTGAGCAGCATTTTTTGAGCAAACTATGTACCTTAAGAATAATATACCTTTAATTTAGCTATCGACCAGCTTCTTATACTGTAACAGAAATAGTTCTGTCTGGTAAATAGACTCGTTTCTATCGTACGCTTCAAAAACGACGAAGTGTTCAGAATCGGTGAAGCACTCTCTCTCAATTGAATACATTATTCGCTCACTGACTTCTGTGAAAGTTTTCACATCACCAATGACTTTGTGTGTGAGAGTTTAACACTCTTGAAAATAAAAGAACAGTCTTCTTTTAGAGATTTAATATTAACATCTTCGACTGAGTGATACTTTGTGAGTATAAACGACATTTTTATATACACAAACAACTGTCAGTATGTGGGTGTTATGTTGCCGAGTTGCGCAACGGATTGATATGACAAGTACCCTTTGGCTCCTGCAAGAAGCACTTTCCACCTCACCCTACTACAGCAGTCGGACAGACGCTCCTAACGTACCAAAAAGAAATGCATGAAAAACTTTCAGCGATAAATATCTTCTGGAGTCGTCCGCTGTAAGGAAAGGACACAAAAATATTCTATTTTATTACGCAACTATTGGGATACTTGGGTACTGGAGTATTGCTAGTTAGTGTAAGAAAAACATTGAATGAACGGAAAATTTTATTCATTGTAAAATCTGAGGAAATCAAGTGAAACTTTTATTTATAAACTGATACACAAATTTCCAGGTTCTTTTCGGAATAGGAGGTTACCTCTTATGGATAGGAACCCTGTTATGAAATTTATATACAAAGTGTGGGAAAGCTCTTTCATCCCTTTCTTTTAAGAATGTTATTTACTCGGCAGAATGGCTCAGGGCTCCTGTCTGCCCCTAGTCAAACTATTGGCGTGGTATACCGGTCAGATAACCAGTCCACCGCGATTCCACTCAACTTTCGCTCACAGGCGCTAATTGATACTCTGTCTGTGTTCACACCACACATTAAGTGTCGCGGCCAACACAGTGAACGATGCTTAATCGCGAGTGACTCAATATAGAGTATCACTCCGATTCGCTAGCGACAGAGGTGCTCTCTCAGTGCAGTACTGAGTAGGGACTTAGTTTCTCGCTCTCTACGTACACGCACGAGTGCACTCGCTCCCGCTACGTGTTCCCGCTTCACGCTTCAAGAACGTCACCGGAACTATCCCTCTCCACGCAAAAAGCGAAAGGGTATATCATCCGCTGTGTTTTCCTCACTCCTCCAGCTCATTGCGTCATAAATAGTCCGCCAGTCAGCGTTACTGTGACAAACGGGGGAATGGCGCTCCGTTTAAGCCGACCAATCCGGAAATATATAGCATCTTCATTAGGCGTTTATTGTCCACCTGTGAGAACTCTGAAACTGTGCACTAGGTCCGTCAAAACATGCGTATGCTGAGTCTCTCCCAAACAATACAGCGAGTTTTGCTTTTAAGGTGAACAAGCAGGGCATTATGCCTTTCACTGGCAAAATACTGTTTTGGTCCCTGGGCGATCGGCCGGCCTGCGCAGCTGCGTGCTAACTCACCCTCCTACAGACTTTTAGCTGGCTGGTTGCCTCTGCCGAACAAAAACTCCCGTGGCCGTCGTGTCTTGATATTTGTGTACGCCACCCTCGACTTTTTAATCTCGGTGCACACTTGCGATTTATTTATTAGATTTGCATATCGACTAAAATGGAAATATGTAAAACTGCCTCTACCCTATCGAGTTTGGGCTCGAATGAAACGTCTTGATATGCAGAATACGATGGTGAGGTCGGAATATGTAAGAAATGAAGGTCAGGAGACCATGCCACCTTACACAACTGCACAGCAATATTTTCAAAATCATCTGTGTCTGTCTCTCTCTCTCTCTCTCTCTCTGTGTGTGTGTGTGTGTGTGTGTGTGTGTGTGTTGTTCTGTCTTCCATGATATATTTTGCACACATTACCACCCGCCATGGTCTATGCAGCTTGGTGTCAATGGGGTGGCTTGCTGCCTCAACGATACAGATGGTCTTACCATAGGATCAACCACAATGGAAGGGTATCTGCTGAGAGGCCAGGCAAACGTGGGTTCCTTAAGAGTGGCAGGAGCCTTTTCATTAGGTGCAAAGGCAACAGTCTGGCTATTGACTGATCTAGTCTTGTAATACCACCCAAAACAGCCTTGCTGTGCTGATACTGCATATGGCTAAAACCAAAGGGAAACTACAGCCTTAATTATTCCCAAGCTCTACTGTATGGTTAAATGAAAATATTACGGAGGTAAAATAATCTCCCATTCGGATCTGTGGGCGGCGTCTACTCAGGAGGATGTCATCATGAGGAGAAACAAAACTGACTACGAATTGGAGCGTGGAACGTTAGATTCCTTTATCAAAAATGGTTCAAATGGCTCTGAGCACTATGGGACTTAACATCTACGGTCATCAGTCCCCTAGCACTTAGAACTACTTAAACATAACCAACCTAAGGACGTGACACACATCCATGCCCGAGGCAGGATTCGAACCTGCGACCGTAGCGGTCACGCGGTTCCACACTGAAGCGCCTAGCACCGCACGGCATTCCGTTATCGGGAAGGGGTAGATTAGATAATTTAAAAAGAGGACTGATTCCGTTGAAGTTAGATGTAGTGAATTTCGGTGGCTGGAGGAACTTCTGGTCAGGTGAATAAAGACTTATAAATACAAAGTCATGGTCTGAAATACTCGTTACTGAAAGCACTTTATACACTTTCCAGCGAATATGACCACCTGTCAGAAGCCTGAATAACCAACTTTTGGGGTACAGAACGCTGCAAGGCATGCAGGAGGAAGTCAGTACGTTTCTGAAAGGTACCGACAGATTTGGGAAGCCATGCTGACTCCAGTGTCGTAGCCAGCTGCTGTAGGTTTTTTGGTTGAGGACCCAAGGCGCGAACAGCCCGATTGAGGTGGTCACACAGATTCTCGATTGGGTTTAAATCCGGGGAGTTTAGTGGCCTGGGGAGTGTGGTAAACTCATCCTAGTGCCCTTCTGCTCTTCGAACTACGCACGAACACTGCGAGGTGTGTGACACTTTGCACTGTCATGCTGGCAGATGCCATCGTGCCGAGGAACAACAATTGTATAAAGGGGTGTACATGGTCCCCAAGCGTATATGCTTACTTGTGTTGATCCATTGTGCCTTCCAAAATGAGGTGATCACTCATGGAAATCCGTGAAAAAATTCCGCACAGCATAATGCTTCCTCCCCGGCCTGGATCCTTCCGACGATTGTTGTAGGGTCCTTTCAGACGTTTCACGCCTATGGAACATAAAACGTGATTCATCTGAAAAGGCCAGCTGACGCCACTGACTATATGTCCAGTTGCGGTATTGATGTGCAAATTCCAGCTTTCGTCACCAATGAAGAGCAGTGACCATGGGTGCACGAACCAGGCACCTGCTGCAGAGGACCATACGCACCAACGTTCACTGAATGGTCATTGATGAGACACTGATGGTAGCCCGCTGGTTCATCTAGGGGGTCAGTTGTTCAACAGTTACGCGTCTATTCACCCGTACACGTCTCCGCAGCCATCGTTCACCGCTGTCATCTACAGCCTGTGGTGCACCGCAGCTCTCTCGGCGTCGGTTTCAAATAGCGTCAGTTTGCAATGCACGCTATATTCTAACCACAACTAAAACCTGGTAGTCAAGGAAGGCACGATTCAGTTACGATTGTGGACAGGACCGTAATTAGTTACTATTGCTTCCCTTTTCCAATTACATACATTTATTTTAAAACGGTAACTCCAGACTCAGCAAAAAATAAAGATATCACACATTATTAATGAAGGAATAAACAATTGTGTAATTAATAGTGCTTTCAGTGCGTTACATTTTATCAAATGAGCATAGAATACGGACACCGCAAGTAATGTTTTAAAAACAAGCCAATATGATGCCAATTAGAATTTCAAGGCAAGTAACCACAGTCACCGCTAAAGGCCTTTAACGGCAAGAACGGCAATTATTTAAAAAATTTAAGAAACATACTGTAAAACAGCAATGCAATAGCAAAGGTTAATGTAAAAAGACGGGCAACTGATCACCAAACGAGTGAGACAAAATGATGGTAATCTTGGTAGCACAGCCATTTAAACCTGCTGTAACGCCAAGAATGAAAATTACGTAAAAATAATTTACAAAACATACAGTAAAACAGGAAATACAACAACAAATGCTAATGTAAAAGAACAAGCAACTGATCACCAAACAGATGAGACAAAATGATGGTAATCTTGGTAGCACAATCATTTAAACCTGCTGTAATGCCAAGAATGGCAATTACATAAAAAATTTAGAAACATAGAATAAAACACCAAATATAATAATAAAACACGAGGGCCAGTCACAGACGGTGTACCAGGAGTCGACCTCTGAGTAGGTCCGACAAAAAACACAGGAATTGCACAGGATGGTAATTCAGATTAGTGGCAGTCTAACGAAAGACTAATGATAATCTTGCTGAGGCTACCTAACGTCCAATAAATCAGATACAAAGATGTAAAAATACGCCAAACCGGCAGTCTGGACTCCACCCACAGAACACTGTGCTTAGAGCGCCCGGAACGAGAAAGGAATCACTACCACCAGGGTAGAAGAATCGCCAACCAACCTACAATCAAGAAAGTTGCCAAAACTACACGCCTCACCGGACAGCAGCGGTAAGACGAGGAAACGTACATTGCCATTACATACACTAACCCCCAGGGCAGGTAACTGGGGCATTAGCGGCCACGAAGCGGGAAAAATGCCGCTGGTTGAACACAAATAGTAACAAACTAAACGCAATAAATAGTAATTAGAAGTCCAGGAAAGCTAATCAGATCCCTCTTCCCCAAGCACTCCACTCGCTGCTCTTCGCCTCAGCAACACTATGAGTAGCAACACGAACCCGAGTCACTGGAGAATTGCGAGATCTCACAATGGTGGAGGTTTCCCTACTTGAACCCAAATGCACTAAACTTGAAGCTTGCCGGATCCAGTTTACGACGAGGTCGTGCACCCTCGTGATCACAGGCCATCAGTCCAGCAGTCCATGCGCGCCGCCAGCGGTTCCGGCGTGTTTTTGCACTGCTCAGACCTGGCTCCTCCTGGGTACCGCTATCGAAATGCACAAAGATGCACAAAGATAGGGCCACAGTTACTACATATCAATAACGGCGCTTGCGAAAGCAAGTGGCGCCAATCAACACGAGAAGAAGACAAACAACCCCAACCATGTCAATTAAACGATACGGTCTGGCCTCCAACAGAGGACGGAAACCTACAAACAGCACCAATGCGAGCTGCAGCACGGCTCAACAACGGCACACACACAGTTTACAAACTTAGCCATTTTGGAAATACTTACAACCTTGGCCCGAAAGTTAACTATCATTCTCGTTTGGACGTCAGTTAAATCGATGTGTTTCGACAGTTCGACAATGACCACACTGGGAACCGAGTCCTCCCGACAAAGTGACAACACTTGAAAAATATTCTGCACAGGCGACTGAGTGCCGAGCTAATGTATGGTGTACTGGTATTCATAATCCTGCTTGCAGTTTCGTCATAACCATGTGAATCTTTGTCCTTTAATGGTGTAATAATTGGTTTAATTTCATCTCTGCTCCTTTCCTGTGGATGGATATGATGAACAAGGGCAGTCATACGAAAACTAGGCAAATGGAACAAAAGTGAACTGTTTATTATTTCAAATCGGCGTAAGACGTAATACATTTATCCTACTGTGAGACAAGATGGTCAATGACTTCAAGGAAAAATGTTTGCCGTTGCCTACGGAAACATTGTGCCCTGGCGTGTACCTCGTCGTCCAATGCAATTCGACAGCCACGAATGACTATCTTCAGGTTTCCAACAATCTGGAAATCGCATAGGGAGAGATCGGGACTATATGGAGAATGCGTAAGGGTTCCCAGAGAAAGTTCCGCAGCGTAGTCGAAATAACCTCGGCGACTTGTGCAAAGATGTGGGCTTTTGCACTTGTCGCGCGCTTAAATTTTTGCAAAAATTGAAGCGCACCTTCAAGTTCGAACATCCAGGAATGTTGACGGACGGTATCGTTTTGTTACAGGATAAAGCCCGCCCACATGTTGCTAAGCATGTTTCGACTACGTTGCAGGAGCTTCGCTGGAAAGCCCTTACACGTCCTCCATACCGTCCAGATCTCTCCCCATGCACTTTTCAGATTTTTGGAGTTCTGAATAAAGACATTGGTGGCCATAGATTTGCTTCCGACGAAGCACGCCTGGGTTCCGTAGGCAATGGCAGACTCTTTTTTTCATTTGTCTTACAGTGGGACAAATGTGTTAATAGTTATGATGGTTACCTTTGAAAAAGAATAACCTGTTTACTCACTATTTTTCCGTATGTCTCGTTTTATATGACTGCTCCATACAGTTGTCTCGGAAACCAGTTCTCAAGCACTCTTCATATTTACCTGTACCGCTATAAGTCTGATTTCACTTGCCGACTATTGACAAGCAGTGATTATTAAGTAGTTTGGACAACTCTGCTAGTGAACAGGCAAGAGAAGTGTAATATACTTAATATGTTGAGCACTCACACTCTGCCCTGGTACGTCTTTCACATTAACCATATAGTTTTAATTTTGCTCTGAGAGTTGTTTATTCGCTTGGTGTAATGCATTGTTTTAACCTTCCTCGTTACATTCCTCAATACCTTGCAATATTGTTTGAAGTGAAATTCTATTACTCGGCTCTGACTTTCATCATCTTACATCTGCAGTGACATTCTAATGACATTAGCTATCCATTTCGATTGTGGTTGCTTATTAGTACTGCATGACTGTCTATAATTTTTAACAGGAAAGAGCTATCAAAGAACGTGATACAGGTTTGATGAAATGTATTATATTTATCGTTCAAGCTTGTTGTCAAGTTTCCTCTGGAATTCTGGGCTATAAATATCTGCACTGCAAATGGACTCATGTCTATAAACCTTCTGCTCATACTTTGGGGTATGACTTTCAATATAAGTATCTAGGCATCATGATCTCAGAGGCCATTACTAATTTTTCTGATACTGCACCCTATCCATAGCCTTCACAGTGATGGTTACTGTCATCTGCCAAAAAGAAATTTTGCAGTCATCAGTCATGTTCGACCATAAATTATTACTATTCACTGCTGGTCATTGAAGCTGCAACACAACAATGCAGCATGAGACAAACGTCAAATTGACTTATGAGCTGGGTATGAAATTTATTAACATGTCAATGATACGAATTAGGTAGGAGTAACGCCTCTCGTATATTCTTTATATAAATAAAGGTTATGCAGCATTCAGGAATTGCATTTTGATGTTTGTTGTTCATGAAAAGATCGTTGTATGCCTCATGTAAGAAAGAGAAGCACCGTTCATTATATGTGAGAATTCGACAGCGGTAATATCATGGCCTTTCGAGACTGCAGTTTATCATTTCACGACAGTGCTGCTAGTGTTGGTCAGGGTACCACAACTGTCGCGCGAATATGCACGTGAAGGGTTCAGGAGGACTGTACTCAGTGCCATGCAGGATCTCAACAGCCCCACGCAATTAGCGCCTGAGAGGTGAAACGTGTTGTTTGCTTAGCGGTACAGGATCGTAGTGCCAATCTTGAGACAGGAAACAGGCTTGTTTGCAGCGAAGCATCTACATCTACATACGGACTCCGAAAGCCACCATAAGGTGCGGGTGGAAAGGCGTTCTACCACTAATAATAATTTCCCCTCATTTTCCTATCACAAACACTGATAAACGACTGTCTACATGCCTCCACACAAGCACTACTTTCTCTTATCTTTGTGGTCCTTGAGAGAGGTTTTACAATGGCGGCGGTATGATCGTTCTGCATTCAGCTCTAAATGCCGTTTCTCTAAATTTCCTCAGTAGCGTTCCTCAAAAAGAATGTCGCCTTCTCTCCTGAGATTTCCACTTGAGTTCATGAAGCACGTCCGGAATACATGCATTTTGATCGAACCTGTGGGTAAGAAGTCTAGTAGCCAAACTCTGAATTGCTTCGATGTCTTCCTTTGATCCGACCTGGTGAGGATCGTAGACAGTAGAGCAGTACTCAAGAATGGGCCGCCTTTACAGATGAACCACACTTCCTAAACATCTCCCAATAAACCGATGTCACCCACTCGCTTTCCCCACTACAGACCTTAAATGCTCGTTTAATTTCCTATTGCTTTGCAACGCTTAAGCCTAAATATTTAAATTGCCTAACTGTGTTAAGCAGTACGCTACTAAAAGTTGTATTTGAACATTCAGGATTGTTTTTCTTACTGATCTGTGTTATCTTACATTTGCTAGATTTAGAGCTAGCTGCCATTCATCAAACCAAATAGAAATTGTTGCTAACTAATATTTTATCCTCGTACATCCAATCAACGATGAAACCATCCCGTACATCACAGCCCCATCAGAAAACAGCAGCGAATTGCAGCTCACCCTGCCCGTCAGACGATTTATATATCTAGAGGATTATAGTGGTCCTATCAAATCTGCCTGGAACACTCCTGACGAACACTTGTCTCTGATGAACACCACCTATCAAGGACAACGTACTGGGTGCTATTACTTAAGAAGTCTTCGAACCATGAGCTAGTACCTCCGTTAACAAAGTGCAGTAGGGCGCTTAGTGAAACGCTTTTCGGAAATCTAGGAATATGGAATCTATCTATTGCCCTTCATCCATAGTTCGCAGGATATCGTGTGAAAAAAGAACAAGTTGATTTTTCACACAATCGATTCTTTCTAATACCGTGCTGATTTGTGGTCACAAGTTTTCCGCCTCGAAGAACTTCATTGTACTCGACCTCAGAATATATTCAAGAATTCAACGGGATCTATCCACAAGGGCAGTACAATGACATCTGTAGCACCACGAAATGCCAGCATGGCGACTATTAAACTTCCTGGCAGGTTAAAACTGTGTGCCGGACCGAGACTCGAACTTGGGACCTTTGCCTTTCGCGGGTAAGTGCTTTACCATCTGAGCTACCCAAGCACGACTCACGCCCCGTCCTCACAGCTTTACTTCTGCCAATACCTCGTCTCCTACCTTCCAAACTTTACACAAAATCTCCTGCGAAACTTGCACAACTAGCACTCCTGAAAGAAAGGATATTGCGGAGACATGGCTTAGCCACAGCCTTGGGGGATGTTTCCAGAATGAGATTTTCGCTCTGCAGCGGAGTGTGCGCTAATATGAAACTTCCTGGTAGATTAAAACCGTGTGCCGGACCGAGACTCGAACTCGGGACCTTTGCCTTTCGCGGGCAAGTGCTCGACCATCTGAGCTACCCAAGCACGGCTGACGCCCCGTCCTCACAGCTTTACTTCTGCCAATACCTCGTCTCCTACCTTCCAAACTTTACAGAAAATCTCCTGCGAAACTTGCAGAACTAGCACTCCTGAAAGAAAGGATATTGCAGAGACATGGCTTAGCCACAGCCTTGGGAGATGTTTTCCAGAAACTGTGTGCCGGACCGAGACTCGAACTCGGGACCTTTGCCTTTCGCGGGCAAGTGCTCTACCATCTGAGCTACCCAAGAAGTAAAGCTGTGAGGACGGGGCGTGAGTCGTGCTTAGGTAGCTCAGATGGTCGAGCACTTGTCCGCGAAAGGCAAAGGTCCCGAGTTCGAGTCCCGGTCCGGCACACAGTTTTAATCTGCCAGGAAGTTTCATATCAGCGCACACTCCACTGCAGAGTGAAAATCTCATTCATGGCGACTATTGTTGTGGTTTCTCTTGACGCAGCAGTGGAGAGTGCTGGCTGTGTAGATCGTGGTGCGCCCAACAACACGGGACGAAAGAATGGCATCACGTCATCTTTTTAGACGAGTCCCTGTTTTACGTACACCATCATGACGGACTGCCAGACTGCATTCAGCATCCTTACACGAGCCCGGTACTAGGGGTGACGGTGTGGATGCTCCTGGGACGAAACAAGATCACCTCAGGTTCGCAAGGCACGTAATATAGACAGCAGGCGTTGACGCTTTAAGGATGGTGACTGCCCTATCTTCGAGAACTCCATAACAGTACCGATCAAGAAGATAAACCGAGAGAGATGGCTAAGTTGTTAGCACACTGGACTCGCATTTGGGAGGACAACGCTTCAAACTCGCATCCGGCCATCCTGATTTACGATTTCCGTGATTTCCCTAAATCGCTCCAGGTAAATGCCGAGATGGTCCCTGTGAAAGGACATGGCCGATTTCCTTCCCCATCCTTCCCTAATCCGAGCTTGTGCTGCGTCTGTAATGATCTCATTGTCAATGGGACGTTAAACACTAATATCCTCCTCTTCGAAGAAGATAACACAAGGTACTATTTTGCCTGTACCGTCCTAACCTACCTTGATACAGAAGGTGTTCGATTATTGCCCTGGTCAGAACGTTCTCTATATGTCTCACCCTTTGAAAACGTCTAGTCATGGATTGCCAGAAGACCGGCACACCACCCCTCGTCAGCCACTACGGTTGATCTTGTACTGGTGTAGAGCTGAAGCAGCGTGGAATAACTTATCCGTATCCGTCATCCAAGCTCCATCCAACTCAGTGCCTACCCAGATTAGAGTTGTTGTTACTGCTGCTAGAGGTGGAAGCTGTGAGTACACAATTCCGCACCTTGTAGACCCTCAAAATAATCTATCAAGTACTCTTCTTACTTTATTGTATACACACAATAAGTAAAATTATTTTATTTGCTATCCTACCTGGTGTTGCAGTTTTAATGGCCAGTAGTATAATAAAAAAGCAATGGAGCTATAATACAGTCGTATATCTTCCACTCACCAACCCACCATTGTACAGCAACCTCATCAAGTGCAATTGATGATAACTTAAGAAAATCCTTCTGCTACCTATTTTCTAGATGTAAAATGAACTACTGGTGAGCTTTTTCCCTAATTCCACGATGTTTCATCTTAGGCAAAAGTGCATCATGATGCACACAGTCAAAAGGTTTTTTAAATCAAAGAAGGTATCTAATACCTTTAACTTCTATTTTAGCGAAGAGCCTGCCTCACAAATCAAAGAATAAATTGTATTTTCGGTTGCTAGTCCCTCGCTGGATCCCAACTACGAACTAACGGCAAATGACTGTGAACTAATATGGGTAGAGGTTATACTTGACAATCGGACTAAATTATTAATTGGATCGTTTTACCGACCCCCTGACTCACAAGATATAGTTGCTGACCAGTTCAAAGAAAACTTGAGTCTCATTTCAAATAAGTACCCCACTCATACAGTTGTAGTCGGTGGTGACTTCAAACTAAGCTCCATGTGCTGGAAAAATTATACGTTTAAAGCCGGCGGCAGACATAAAACGTCATCCGAAATTGTACTGAATGCTTTCTCAGAAAATTATTTTGAACAATTAGTTCATGAGCCCACTCGAAGCGTAAATGGTTGCGAAAGTATACTTGTCCTCTTAGGAACAATTAGGGAGTATCGTGACGAATACAGGGATTAGCGACCACGAGGCAGTTGCTGCTAGGCTGAATACCGTAACACCTACAATCATCAAAAAGAAACGGAAAAGCTGATAAAAACCTCTTAACGCCTTTTTAAGAGACAGTTTTCACTCCTTCCGATCTGATCACGTAAACGTAGAAAAGATGTGGAATGATTTCAAGGAGATAGTATGGACGGCAGTTGAGAGATATATACCACATAAATTAATAAGTGGTGGTACTGATCCCCCATGGTGTACAAAACGGGTCAGATCGTTGTTGCACGAGCAACAAAAAGAGCACGCCAAATTCAAAAGAAGGCAAAATCCCCAAGATTGTCAAAGTTTTGCAGAAGTTCGAAATATAGCGCGTACTTCAGTGGGAGATGCTTTTAATAATTTCCACAACAAAATTCTGTCCCGAAATCTGGCAGAAAACCCGAAGATATTCTGGTCATACATAAAGCACACCAGTGGCAAGACGCAATCAATGCCTTCACTGCGCGATAACAACGGTGAAGTCACTGATGACAGTGCCACTAAAGCAGAGTTATTAAACACGGTTTTCCGAAACTCCTTAACCAAAGAAGACGAGGTAAATATTCCTGATTTCCAATCAAGAGCAACTGCCAATATGAGAAACATAGACGTACATATCCTCGGTGTAGCAAAGCAGCTTAAATCACTTAATAAAGTCGGTCGAGATTTTATACCAATCAGTTTCCTTTCAGAGTATGCTGATACAATAGCTCCATATTTAGCAATTATATACAACCGCTCGTTCACAGAAAGATCCGTACCTAAAGACTGGAAAATTGCTCGAATCACACCAGTACCAAAAAAGGGAAGTAGGAGTAATCCGCTAAATTACAGGCCCATATCACTAACGACGATTCGCAGTAGGGTTTTGGAAAATACACTGTATTCGAACATTATGTATTACCTCGAAGAAAACGATTTATTGACACATAGTCGGCACGGATACAGAAAATATCGTTCTTGAGAAACACAACTAGCTCTTTATATTCATGAAGTAATGAGTGCTATCGACAGGGGATGTCAAATTGATTCCATATTTTTAGATTTCCGGAAGGCTGTCGACACCGTTCCTCACAAGCGTCTTCTAACGAAACTGCGTGCCTATGGAATATCGCCTCAGTTGTGCGACTGGATTCGTGATTTCCTTTCTGAAGGGTTACAGTTCGTAGTAATAGACGGAAAGTCTTGGAGTAAAACAGAAGTAATATCTGGCTTTCCCAAGGAAGTGTTACAGGCCCTCTACTATTCCTGATATATGTTTACGACATAGGAATCAATCTGAGTAGCCTTCTTATATTATCTGCTGTCGTTGCCGTCTTGTAAAGTCATCAGATGACCAAAACGAATTGCAAAATGATTTAGATAAGTTATCTGTATGGTGCTAAAAGTGACAATTGACCCTGAATGAAGAAAAGTGTTAAGTTATTCACATGAGTACCAAAAGAAATCCGTTAAATTTCGATTGTGATACGTCAAACAAACCTCAATGCTGTAAATTCAACTTAATACTTAGAGATAACAATTACAAATAACCTAAATTGGGTCGATCACACAGATAATGTTTTTGGAAGAGCCCGTATATCTCCTTGGCTCCGAGAAAGAGGTTAACATCCTGTTAGACATCCAGGTCATTAGAGGCGAAGCACCAAATACAAGGCGTTTGCCAGGGACTGTAGAAGAAACTATCCCAGCATTCGTCTGAAATCATTTAGGGAAAACCAAATTTAGGATGACCACCCGAGTGCGAGTCCGATTTCTTTAGCATTGTAGAACGTCGATCGATAGTCATGTCAGAGGATAACATTACGAAATGTCCGTTACCTATAGTTAATTATCAACAGATATTGGATACCTTCCTAGAAACTTCTTTCCCCCTTTGGACCAAATGCGCTGCCGTGGTATAGGTTATAGTAGTTTCTGAAGAGCGTGAACGTACATTTTGCTCCTAGGCTTCTACGTCCTCATTAATATTGAAATACAAGAATATTGTGGGCCACATGGATCGTTCGATAAAATTAAAATACATGTATAACTATTGAGTGTAAGTGTGGCGGCTTACACGGCCAAATAATTTAATAAGGTTTTTCAGAATTGTTTTAAACCCAATTATGAACTACACTACTGGCCATTAAAATTGCTACACCACGAAGATGACTTGCTACAGACGCAAAATTTAACCGACAGGAAGAAGATGCTGTGATATGCAAATGATTAGCTTTTCAGAGCATTCACACAAGGTTGGCGCCGGTGGCGACACCTACAACGTGCTGACATGAGGAAAGTTTCCAGTCGATTTCTCATACACAAACAGCAGTTGACTGGCGTTGCCTGGCGAAACGTTTTGTGATGCCTCGTGTAAGGAGGAGAAATGTGCACCATCACGTTTCCGACTTTGATGAAGGTCGGATTGTAGCCTATTGCGATTGCGGTTTATCGTATCGCGACATTGCTGCTCGCGTTGGTCGAGATACAATGACTGTTAGCAGAATATGGAATCAGTGGGTTCAGGAGGGTAATACGGAACGCCGTGCTGGATCCCAACGGCCTCGTATCACTAGCAGTCGAGATAACAGGCATCTTATCCGCATGGCTGTAACGGATCGTGCAGCCACGTCTCGATCCCTGAGTCAACAGATGGGGACGTTTGCAAGATAACAACCATCTGCACGAATAGTTCGACGACGTTCGCAGCGGCATGGACAACCAGCTCGGAGACCATGGCTGCGGTTACCCTTGACGCTGCATCACGGACAGGAGCCCCTGCGATGGTGTACTCAACGACGAACCTGGGTGCACGGATGGCAAAACGTCATTTTTTCGGATGAATCCAGGTTCTGTTTACAGCATCATGATTGTCGCATCCGTGATTGGCGACATCGCGGTGAACGCACATTGGAAGCGTGTATTCGTCATCGCCATACTGGCGTATCATCCGGGGTGATGGTATGGGGTGTCATTGGTTACACGCCTCGGTCACCTCTTGTTCGCAACGGCACTTTGAACAGTGGACGTTACATTTCAGATGTGTTACGACCCGTGGCTCTACCCTTCAGTCCATCCCTGCGAAACCCTACATTTCAGCAGGATATTGCACGACCGCATGTTGCAGGTCCTGTACGGGCCTTTCTGGATACAGAAAATGTTCGACTGCTGCCCTGGCCAGCACATTCTCCAGATCTCTCACCAATTGAAAACCTCTGGTCAATGGTGGCCGAACAACTGGCTCGTCACAATACGCCAGTCACTACTCTTGGTGAGCTGTGGTATCGTGTTGAAGCTGCATGGACAGCTATACCTGTACACGCCATCCAAGCTCTGTTTGACTCAATGCCCAGGCGTATCAAGGCCGTTATTATGGGCAGAGGTGGTTGTTCTGGGTACTGATTTCTCAGGATCTATGCACCCAAATTACGTGAAAATGTAATCACATGTCAGTTCTAGTATAATATATTTGTCCAGTGAATATCCGTTTATCGTCTGCATTTCTTCTTGGTGTAGCAATTCTAATGACCAGTAGTGTATCTTGGCACAAAGAAATGCCGTTGTCCTATTTAAAATGACCAGTTAACGAGTCGTGCGAAAGATTTTCCGACAAAAGAAAATTCATCTTCTATTCAATGATTTGTCTATTGTTATCAGTAGACTCCAGGCATGTCACGAACATCCAAGAACTTTTTAGAAACTACAGCTCACGACTTTATGAGGTCTCAGTTCTATGAAAATGAACCCTGAAATCGATTGGTCTCACTATAAATGTAGCACAGTAGATGAAGTTTTGTATATATCTTCTTCATGTGAGTGCCTAAAAAAGTGTGGCTACTGTTATTTTATTAATAAAAGAATTCCTTTGATATTAAGCTACAATGTCACAAGTACAACAGCGATCTCATCGACACATGTCTCGCAGTTTTCTCACCAAATGGGATTCTACCTGAGATAAGGTGACTTATCTGCTGTAAAGACAGTTCGGCTCATATGCCTCAGTTCGGATCGTTTTGTTTTCAGAGGAATTTTTGAGTCCTTAGCAAGTATAATGCAATGACTGAGTTCCCATTTGCTTAATGACCGCGAACAGAGGCATTTGAGCCGAACTGTCTATACAACAGATAACACACTTTACCTCAGCTAGCAACCCACTTGAAAAAAACTGCGAGTGACGTGTCGATGAGATCGCTGTTGTCGTATTTGCAATGTCCCTCGTAGCCGATGTTGTGAAAGCACGCTAGTCTCGTGAACCAGAGGTAGCAGGTTCGAGTCCAAACGAGATTACTTGGCCGGAAAGTGCAAAAGAATACAATTGCTGATCACAAGCTGTAGAGAAATGACGCATTTGTTACCCCTTGAAGAAGGTGGCTTCGAAACTATTGGTATGCTCCACCGTCAGTTAGGCACATCAAGTTCTTGAGCCGTCTGTGCTATTTGAGAGGAATGCTGGCACCAGTTTCAATCCCTCTCTTCCCTCTGGTCGTCAACGATTAGACAAACACACCACTAATATTTGCATTCACTCGTAACAATCACTAAACAATCACACTTGCCACTTTACACTTGGACTTCACTAAGGCAAAAGAACCAATGTATGTTGAAAAAGAAAAAGTTTCCAATTAAACGCCCAAGTCGATCCTAGAATCTCCGAGGTAACAATATCGTCAAGGTTGATTTGTTATTTCGGAGGAATTTTGAGTATATGGGGAACATGCACACATGTATCCCAGCTACTAGGATTTCGCATGCTGCCCCCATACATCTTGTGTAATTATAACCATGTTGGAATCTAAGCAAGCTAGCGCGCACACACACACCACACACACACACACACACACACACACACACACACACAGAGAGAGAGAGAGAGAGAGAGAGAGAGAGAGAGAAAGAGAAAGAGAGAGAGGAGACTATCTGAAAAATCCAATAATATACCGATTATTTCTAGAACATAAACGCATACTAGCATTGTATTATTAACTGCACCTTACTGTCCTAGGATATTAAGAACTAGACGGCCGTGGTGGTCTAGCGGTTCAGGCGCTCAGTCCGGAACCGCGCGACTGCTACGGTCGCAGGTTCGAATCCTGCCTCGGGCATGGATGTGTGTGATGTCCTTAGGTTAGTTAGGTTTCAGTAGTTCTAAGTTCTAGGGGACTGATGACCACAGATGTTAAGTCCCATAGTGCTCAGAACCATTTGAACCATTTTTTTACTAAGAACTACCGAACATTTTAACTACGAATAAGATGAAAATAAAAGACTAATTATGTTTAATTCACAGCAAAAAGACGTAGTCAGGTTGTTGGGCTAACCGTGGACAAACTGATGCTGCAGCACGACCAACCCGCCGAGCAGAACGTGCGACCAACTGCGCTGCCAAATGTTGCTGACAGTCCGCGGCTGAAGATGTTACTGGCTGCTGGCAGCGGCGCCTCGGCACTCCTTCCGGTCCTTGAGAAGAGTCTGTTAGATTCCAACGACGTCTCAACTCCTGCCGGCAGTGATGTCAGTTGGTACCCCCACAAACAGCTACAATTCCCGACGTCTCACCATCACCAGGCTTCGTGTCCGCCTGCTGAGCATCAGCCTCTGAATCAGTCACCCCAGCAGATGTCTGCACAGTTACATCCGCCAGCAAACGCTGTAGCTTTGTACGAGCAGCTGCCGCCGCCACATCAGGCAAATCCACCACCACTAACAACCCATTCAGTTCCACCAGTGCCATCACGAGCCCAGCCAGATCCACCACCACCACCAGGATCAGCAGCAGCAGCTAAACAAGGTTTCGCTACCTCACCGCCGCTACATCAGCGGGGTCCTCTTCCTCTTTCTCTTTCTCTTCCTCTTCCTCCTCCTCCTCCTCCTCCTGCGTCACCATCACTACCACCATCTCAACCAGGTCCACCACCACCTCTAACACAACCATCACCACAATCACAATCACCACCACCACCACCACCACCACCACAACCACGTCAGCTTGGCCTACCTCTACAGCCAGTTCGCTCAGATCCTCAACAATTATCAACACAACCGGAACCCACGCCGCACCACCAGTCACGGAAACCGCCGCAGCCATCGCAAAAACGTGAGGAGTGTCCTACTGCAGCACCATACGCCGAAGCGAAGACAAATCACATGTGTGAAGAGTGTGGCAAGTTCTTTGCCACAAAGACGTCGCTTAAGGTGAGATTCGTAAATAGAATTTCACGTTCTCTAGTCTGCCTGTCGGCCACCAGCACCAATACCAGCGGAAGATTGTGGATTCTTTGACGGATCCAATAAAAGTGAACAGGGGAAATGTTCTGGTTGTGATTGGAACCGTGAGTGTGAGCTGTACAATTCGAGAATCGAGGTCTGAATTCCAATCCAGTACACAGCCTTAATCTGTTGTAAAGTTTCAGTACAGTATACATCATGCTAAAAAGTGAAACTTTCATTCTGGAAGCAACCAATAGACTATGGCTAAGCCGTTCTTCATCATATCGTTTCTCCTGGATATGTTATACTAAAAAGTTTGCCGTGGAACAAAGTCCTCAAAATTCGGGAAGTAGGAGAGAGACACTCAGGGATAAGTCATGGCTTGGGTCTTCAGTGATACTGTATTAGGTTATTCGGTGATAAATGCTTTGGCACCAAATTTAATTTTTAGGATGAGAAATAGTGCAGTTAGAATGATGTTCAGTACCTGTTATTCCACTCTGTCAACCTTACATTGAGAGATAATCAACGTTAGAGAGAATTAACTCGGGACAGTGAAACACTGGCATCTAACAGAAAATGTTAAACCAATAAACGCTAAAAGTTAGTATGCGTGAAACTTCTTGGAGGATTAAAACTGTGTGCCTAACTGAGAATATGACTCGGTACCTTTGCCTTTCGCGGACAAGCGCTCTGCCAACTGAGCTACCCAAACATCACTCAATACCTTTATTCAAAGCTCCTCCATCTATGCAGTTAGTTACGGACGTGCATTGTCATCCATAAAAATGAAGTCAGGTCCGAATGCACCCCTGAAAAGACGCACATGAAGGAGGAGTTAGTTATAAGTTCTAGGCGACTGATGACCTCAGAAGTTAAGTCGCATAGTGCTCAGAGCCATTTTTGAAGAAGGAGTACAGCATCACACGAACACAACGGTGAATACACTGTGTTCAAAGATTTGGAGGTTATGTCTGCTCACACCATAGCACCTGGACCATCAAAACGATCATGTCCGACAATGCTGGACGGACCCTTGTATTGCCAGTGGTGAGAACGCGTTATGCACCTATGAACATGATCGTTTGGTGGTCCAGGCGTTTTGGTGTGGGGTGGTACAATGTTGCATGTGTGTACTGACCTCCAAATCCTTGAACACGGTATACTCACTGGTCAACGTTCCTGTCCGTTCCCCAAACTTAAAAACGATCTATCACAGTGGTTCCAAACCTTTCTTAGACCATACCCCTTAGTGCAATTAGACATTAGTTAGTACCTCCGCCGTCCCCCTTCCCCGCATTATCACAAAATTAAGTACCCAACTAAACTAAACTGTAGAATGAATTACTTTTCTTGGAACACTCTTATTTTTAAAATGACGAAAGATGAATGACTTTAGTGTGTGTGTGTGTGTGTGTGTGTTTTAGAATGAATGGTGAAGCAATTTGTGGTGCATCGCAAGTGCTACCCACAACTCCTTCTCAGATAAGAAAGCTAACACTCCACAGCGAAACGGCCGGGTTGGGGATTTTCTCTACCCGGGGAGTGGGTATTTGTGTTGTCCTCATCATTTAATCATCGCCATTATTCGTGACAGTGGCTAGAATGGACTGTAAAAAAATTGGGACTTTGTAAGGGCGCTGATGACCGCGCAATTGAGCGCCCCACAGACCAATCATCATCATCATCATCATCCACAGCGAGAGCAGACACGTGCTACAAAACATACTTCCCCTGCATTACTCCTCTCTATTGCGGCATTTGCTTGACTTCCATACTGCAATCCCTTTTAAAAACAAACGAGTTCCGATGTGTGCACTATCCTTACTGTTTGTGAATCACTTGATTGTTGGACTCCTCCTGATCTGGCAGAAATTGGATGACTTCAGCCTGTTAATTCTTTGTGTCTAACTAGTCTAATAATAATAATAATAATAATAATAATAATAATAATAATAATATATACTGCGTACAGCCTTATGTAGTTACTGCTGTGTCGTGCTGTCAATTAATTCATTTATATCTTTCGAAGCGAGTAATGAAACAATTTCTGGACGATTGCAGGTACTACCTACAACTTGGAAAAGACATTTTCTTGAGATTTTTAGCATTTGTTACGTAAATGTCTGCTTTTATCATCAGCAATGTATGGGACAAAGCACAACATCTGTGCGTAGTGGGTGGACTATGTGAGGAACCTCCACCGGATAATGCTACTAATTGAGAAAAAGCAACTATTAAAAACTTATATAATCAGTATTATAGTCTTACAAAATTGTTATAGTAGTAATGATCTTCTGAAAATAATTTAGTTCCGTTACTGAAACAGAATCGAATTGTTTCGTTTTTACCCCTCAGAAAATTTCATTTTACCCCTCATGGTGCAGTTAACCCACGCTTGAAACCACTGATCTAGCACTTTTGGGTTGCGTTGGGAAGACTTACTACATCCACATGCACCAACGATCACCCAACAGTTGACAGCCGCACTGGCGATGGCATAGAAAGCCCAACTGCAAGAACTTCTTACTAACCTTGTGTCAGCGTGGGACTACATTGCAGAGTATGCAGTAGCGTCCGTGGTGGTCATACGGCCTATTACAAATCATATCCCGCCCTTTTTAAGGTCCAGGGAGCCATCATAAGTCGCGACGACTTCGGCGTAATTACTGTCTTTGAATAAAACTGTCAATTCTGTTCGTTTAATTGCGTATTTCTTTCAGTAATCTTCTGTACTCTATTCCATAGAGAAATGGTACTTGGCCGTGACCATCATGCGAAAGCTACTTTCGCCTTAAGTTTTGCCCATCAATAAATACAGGGTGAGGCAAGACGTAACATCCCTGTCGAAACGAGGTTTTCGCAAATAATAGTATGCTAAGTTGTATGTACTTTGTTATGTGATTAAGAGTCTTAAATTTTGTATCGATCGAGGTATTGAAGCAAGTATGATTTTTTTTTAAATAGAATCATATACTTTTTTAACGGCATCCGAAAGCATTGAAAAATTGCAGTGGTATAATACTTGTTAACATTGAGACTGGAACTCTTTGCAAAAGAATCCGAGAAATATTCTAAAACTGAAAGTCAAGTCGGCTAGAATCAGCTGTTGCGTTGTAAACACGCTCATGCCAGGCTGCTTTGTTTTATCAAGTCTTTCGACTGTTCACTGGTGTGCACTGCAGTGTTAGCAGGAACTGTGTCGTCCGTCGGTAGCTCATTTCTGCTTCAACATTCCTTGCAAGCAGACATGTGCACCAAGGAGTAGAAGCTAGACATGCTATTTTTTTTTTTACGGCAGATAGCGGCGCGAGATTTATTGCCAAGGAAAGTGGGATCAGCCGGAGCTGTCTCATTCGCATCCTGCGTCGATGTAAATCCCATCCTCTTCATCTGTCACCACATCAGGCACTCGGAGGACGTGACTTCGAAAGTCATATAGAATTTTGTTGGTTTACTCTGTATCGCTTGGGAAACGACTCCACGTTTTTCCAACGTGTACTCTTTACCGACGAAGCCACGTTTACAAATCACGGTAATGTAAATTTACGTAACAAGCACTACTGGGCAGTTGAAAACATACTGCCTTCGTCAGGAATAACAACAATGAGCGTGAAGCGTAAACATATGATGCGGCATCATAGGAAATTCCATTGAGGGATCTTACTTCACCCCAGGGACGTTACATGGAAATGCGTATGCACATTTTTTTACGAACATTTTATCTGTTCTTCTAGAAGAGGTACCACTGAATAAGCGACAGCGTATATGGTTCCAACGCAATGGCTGCCGAAAGATGCAACGCAAATACTACATGAAAAGTTTCCTGACCATTGGATACATTGGAATTCTGCAGTACGATGACCGGCCCTGATCTGACTTCTCTTGATTTCTTTCTATGCATTGCACCGAAATACCATGAAGCCACAACTACTCCAGAGGGTATGCGCCGTTGAATCGTCATAAATTTACACTGTACTTTCATATATTCATTTATCTCGCGAACGGCATTGCAAATATGCTCTGCAATCGATGATAAACTATTTAAACACATACTTACTCGTAAATAAAGTGTAAAGCATTCATTTTATGGGTGAATGTCGTCAGTCATTTTGAATAAATTGCTTAGTTTATTTAATGAGTGTTCCGTCTAACTAAAATTTCAAGTAGTGTTTATGAACACATTTGTCCGACAGCAGGTGGTTTACTTTAAGAAACATTCAGGCGTCTCCTGGCAAAGACAGGTCAGGTATCGTGTTTCTTTTTTTTTTTTTTTTTTTTTCAAATCTGAGGAAGTTAATAAAGCAGTTTCGTTCTTTCTTTGAATATCGCTGTTTATCATTCTGAAGCATGAATAACCAGTGTTTCTGTTTCGGCTTTGACAAATAAGAAGCAACCGGGAGAGTTTAAATGGAAAACTGCTTGACCAAACTGTAGCTGTTTCCACAAAAACCTAGAAACGTACACTCATTTGAAATAGTTTTCCTAAGGTCCATCCGATGCGCCACAAGCTAGCATGTGCCGTAGTTCCATACCTTAACAAAAATCATAGCTGACCCTGTATCTACGTCGTATACGAAATGAAGTTTAATCTTGGAAGCCTACGCCTATCTTGTTGCATATACACTATGTGATCAAAAGTATGCGGACATCCCCAAAGATATATGTTTTTCATATTAGGTACATTGTGCTGCCACCTACTGCCAAGGTACTTCACATTAGCGAACTCAGCAGTCATTTGACATCATGAGAGAGTAGAATGGGACGCTGCGCAGAACTCACGGACTTCGAACGTGGTCAGGTGATTGGGTGTCACTTGTATCGTACGCGAGATTTCCACACTCCTAAACATCCCGAGATCCACTGTTTCCGATGTGATAGTGAAGTGGAAACGTGAAGGGACAAGTACAGTGCAAAAGCATACAGGTCGACCTCGTCTGTTGACTGACAGAGACCGCCTACAGTTGAAGAGGGTCATAATGTGTAATGGGCTGACACCTACCCAGACCATCACACAGGAATTCCAAACTGTTTGGCGGTATGTGAGAAAACTTGGATTTCGTGGTCGAGCGGCTGCTCATAAGCCACACATCGCGCCCGTAAATGCCAAACGATGGCTCGCTTGGTGTAAGGAGTGTAAGCCTTGGACGATTGAACAGTGGAAAAACGTTGTGTGGAGTGACGAATCACGATACACATTGTGGCTATCCGATGGCAGGTGTGGGTACGGCGAACGCCCGGTGAACGTCATCTGCCAGTGTGTGTATTGCAAACAGTAAAATTCGGAGGCGGTGGTGTTATGGTGTGGTCGTGTCACTAACACAGCACAGGCCTACATTGATGTTTTAAGCTCCTTCTTGCTTCCCACTGTTGAAGAGCAATTCGGGGATGGTGATTGCATCTTTCAACAAGATCGAGCACCTGTTTATAATGCACGGCCTGTGGCGGAGTGGTTGCACGACAATAACATCCCTGTAATGGACTGGCCTGCACAGAGTCCTGACCTGAACCCTATACAACACCTTTGGGATGTTTTGGAACGCCGATGTCATTCCAGGCCTCACCGACTGACATCGATACCTCTCCTCAATGCAGCACTCCGTGAAGAATGGGCGGCCATTCCCCAAGAAACCTTCCAGCACCTGATTGAACGTATGCCTGTGAGAGTGGAAGCTGTCATCAAGGCTAAGGGCGGGTCAACACCATATTGAATTCCAGCATTACCGATGGACGGCGCCACGAATTTGTACATCATTTTCTGCCAGGTGTCCGGTACTTTTGATCACACAGTGTAACTCGCATGAGAGTTCTGCTTTGCGGTGTTCAAACCGCAGTACCTGGCTCTGGCCTCACTGCTTCCCAATTTTTTACGTTTCTCGGATCCTTTTGCGAAGAGTTTCAGTCTCACCGTTAACAAGGAGTGTATCACTAAACTCGTCTTTTCAAGTGCTTCCAGATGCCGTTAAAAAAGTACATCATTCAGTATAAAAAATCATACTGGCTTCAACATCTCGATTGTTACGAGAGTTAAGACACTTTATCACATATCAAACTGCATGCTCCTTAGTGTACTATCATTTGGTGAAAACCTCGTTTCGGTATCTGAATCCGTTCACGAAATAAAATAGGTGTTACGTATAAGTGACTCATATATAATTTTGAGTGTGTGTGTGTGTGTGTGTGTGTGTGTGTGTGTGTGTGTGTGTGTGTGTGTATGTGTCTTCTGTCGACACACTGCAAAACGTGTAATGTTCAGACATGCCAACTTTCAAAAGTGAAAAATCAGGAGAATTTTAGCGCTGTACTATTGTGACATCCCTGTCAAAGTTGCAATAATTCAGTACCTGTACCTGGCACACCCATATTGTTTCGCAATTTCAGAATCGGGAAACATTTTGCGAAGCAAAGACCCAGCGTGGTCGGCACAATTTATAGTCAAGTTATGCTCTACAATAAATGAGGTAAATAAAGCCTCGGCATTCGGCACAGAATCTACATTTTTGGAGTTTACACGAGAAGTTAAGTTTATGGTCCCGTTCTTCACAATGGACACTCTCCTTGTGTTTTTTAGTTTGTACATGTTTAAGAATGCCACATTTCCCGCCATGAGCCACTGAAAAGTCACATCTACATACACTACAAAATGCCTAAGTTTGTCCCTTCCTCGATTCACTTTAACATGGAAAGTTTTCCTTATATACGTTTCTGAACACTGCATCGTATTTCTTTGCCATCCTGCACAAAAAATAATCAACACCTCCATGATACGCAGCTAACAACTACTACAGAGTAGACAAATCACGCAGCAGAACCGAGAACACAATGGTCTTACGTTCTAGACAACGGTCATGTAGCAATGATGCCAACCCTGGTGCACCGTTTCCCCCTATATTGCACTTCAAATTCCCCTAAATAATTTGTCACACTGTCGGGTAAGCGAGCGGGGCGGTAAAAGGGAGTCGACAATGAAATTGTAGAGTGGAGGGGCGGGGCGGGGAGGGGATGGTAGTAACCCTAAATATTTTTCCCTCCTGTAACATATATCCCTCTAATTTCCCCCAGGCAGCTTAATTCCCCCTAAATTTAGGAGGAAATCCCCCAACTTGGCAACACTTCCTTGTAGAAAGAACAACGCAATCACTTCGTTTAGAACGACTACCGACTACTCGTTGTCCACAATAACTTGACGATTGCACTGATGCTACCAGAAGTGAAGGAAATTGGCACTGGCTGAAAGATATTCATTTGTCTCCGAACGCTGCCAACGATAAGTTCCTTACTTGCTTGTAGATACAAAGCGTGAGCTACGCCTACTGCCGCTCCCGACAGCCACCGCACGAATCTTCCAAGTTAACATAGACAAGTAGCAGCCATACATTGTCTCCACCAATATATCGAAGGGGCATGATTTTCAAATAGTAAGGAAAGTACTGAAACTGCTCTGAAAATCGGGAGATCGGTCTTCACGGTCGGGAGATCAGGAGGAATAAGGAAAAATATGGAGTCTCCTGCTTAAATCAGGAGAGTTGGCATGTCTGAATGTTTATCGTGGACATGACCTATGGAACAGTAACTAAGTATCCGCTTAATTCCTAGTCCACAATGTTCTCCCAGCAATGTTTACATCAGGAAGCCACATCTCGGCTTACTGGCAGTTCTGTGTTCCCGTTGACAGGCACACGGACGCACGCACACGGGGGAGAAGCCGCACCGCTGCCCGCAGTGCGGGAAGGCGTTCAGCCAACTGCGCAACTACAAGTACCACATGTCGGTGCACGCGGGCACACGCGAGTTCGCGGCCGCCTGCCCCGAATGCGGCAAGGTGTTCAACGACCGAGGCTACCTCAGCTCGCACATGAAGATCCACCGCAACCGCAAGGAGTACGCGTGTGCAGACTGCGGCCGGCGCTTCAACCAGCGCGTCGCCTACAATATGCACGTGCGCACGCACACGGGTGAGCGGCCGCACGCCTGCGCGCTCTGCGACAAGGCCTTCTCCCGCAAGATGCTGCTCAAGCAGCACATGCGCACGCACACCGGCGAGAAGCCGTTCACCTGCGAGGTAATATCACTCTGCCAAATCTACAGTACAAGGGACGTTCATTAGTAACTGCAACACAATTTTTTTCTGAAATCAGGTTGGTTTTATTAAGGTTTCCGATACACCGTATTATTCCCCATTCTTTTGGCTATAAAGCCTTATTTTTCAACACAATCTTCGCCTTCGCCGCTCACTGACAAGGGAACCTCCCCATCGCACTCCCCTCATATTTAGCTATAAGTTGGCACAGTGGATAGGCCTTGAAAAACTGAACACACATCGATAGAGAAAACAGGAAGAAGTTGTGTGGAACTATGAAAAAAAATTAGCAAAATACACAAACTGAGTAGTCCATGCGCAAGATAGGCGACATCAAGGATAATATGAGCTGAGGAGCACCCTGGTCCCGTGGTTAGCGTGAGCAACTGCGGAACGAGAGGTCCCTGGTTCAAGTTTTCCCTCGAGTGAAAAGTTTATTTTTTTTATTTTCAGACAATTATCAAAGTTCAAGCACTCACACATAATCAACTTCGCTCTCCAAAATTCCAGGACATGTTCAGATTTGCTTGGACATATGCAGGATTTGACGGTCTACACACGGAAAAATATAAAAACGTTAAAAAGATGTTTTGACAGAGCACAGAGAAAACTGTGCGACTGTGAAGCTGTTTCATTCATTTGTTGCAGTTTATGTGACAAACTCTTATGTTTTCATCACTTTTTTGGGAGTGATTACCACATCCACGACAAAACCTAAATCGGGCAAGGTAGAAGAATCTTTTTACCCATTCGCCAAGTGTACAAGTTAGGCGGGTCGACAACATATTCCTGTCATGTGACGCACATGCCGTCACCAGTGCCGTATAGAATATATCAGACGTGTTTTCCTGTAGAGGAATCGGTTGACCTATGACCTTTCGATCAAATGTTTTCGGTTCCCATTGGATAGGCACGTCCTTTCGTCTACTAACCGCACGGTTTTGCGGTGCGGTCGCAAAACACATACACTAAACTTATTACAGTGAACAGAGACGTCAATGAACGAACGACAGATCATAACTTTGCGAAAATAAAGAAAGTAAAATTTACACTCGAGGAAAGACTTGAACCAAGAACCTCTCGATCCGCAGCTGCTCACGCTAACCACGGGACCACGGCACTCCTGAACGTGTATTGGCCTTGATGTTGCCCATCTTCCACATGGACTACTCAGTTTGTATATTTTGTTTATTTTTTTCATAGTTCCACACAACTTTTTCCTGTTTTCTCGATTGATGTGTGTTCAGTTTTTCAAGGCCTATCCACTGTGCCAACTTATAACTAAATCTGAGGGGGGGTGCGATGGGGAGGTTCCCTTGTGAGAAAGCATGTGTGCCCTCATGGTACCACCCCACTGATCGACAGGGGAGCCAACGTCTTGCTGCATCAATAACTACCTATCATCCACGTACCACTTCCCGTGGAGTGCGTCCTCCATTGGGCCAAACAGATGTAACTCGGAAGGTCCGAAATCAGGACGGTAGGTTGCTTGAGAAAGAACAGACCAATGAAGCTTTGTAAGCTCCTCTCGAAGGCGCAGACTTGTGCGAGGCCTTGTGTTGTGCATGGGGGCTTAATTTAATAAATACGATTGTGATTTTATTAGCTGTCTGTCCGATTACGTAAGTCTCGTAATCGGTTGGCCCTGACTAGTATATTTACGCTATCTGACTGCAAAGAACAATGTAAGAAAATTTCCGTAAACACAGTTAACTAATTAAGACCCCAGCAACTATAAAAATCTACGAAACCAATGAGCACAAGAGTAACTGTTCTGTATGTGGGAGTGTGACTCAACGTCCACATCTGGCACGGTTCTTTTCCAACAAGACAAGAATTTTCTTTTTAAATACCAACTATGCTGACGTGACAAAAGAAAATTTAGAAAAACTATAATTACGCAAGAAAATCACAATTACACTCTAATCCAAGAACACAAGCCAGATGCTTTGTTGACTGAACCTGTAGTGACACATTATTTCAGATACACAAAAAATAAAGGAACATTGTAAGTTTTACCTTCATATATTGATGAAATGCACTCATTACAATAACATCTGCTATCTCTCCCATCAAATAACTGCATAAAACATGGAACAACACTCTTACTACCACATCTCACTCCGACTTCACGACAAGCAGTGCCCACTAGCACCTCTGGGTACGACTGACCTCCACAAGCTCTCTACTAGCACTACTGCTATGAACTCTCAACAACCACTGACTTCTACAATCTCATAACAAGCACTGACCTCTACAATCTCATAACAAGCACTGACTGCCCCGAACTCTAAACAGGCACTGTGGAGGCGGCTTAATAGTACTCTTTGGCGCTATCTCTGGCGCAGTGGCACAGTGTAGCCACCTTTCAGTTGTCATGGAGAACGAGAGTTCGTTTGCCTCTTGGTGGCGACGAACACGCTCAGTTTCCTGAGGGTAGCACAGTACACTTCAGAGTTGATCGTTGCAACATGAGAAAGGACATCAAACACAGCATCTCCTTCAGAGTCGCAGAAGACGGTCGCCATGACTTTACTGCCGTAATGTATGGCTTTGAACTTTTTCTTCAGAGGAGAGGTAGTGCGGCGCCACTCCATGGATTGCAGTTTCGTTTCCGGTTAGAATTGGGAAACCCTTGTTTCATCGCCTGAGGTGATATTCGACAAAAAATTTTCAGCAATCAGCCTAGTAACGCAGAAGCAATTCCGCACAGATGGTCCTTCGTTGTTCTTGATGGTCTGCCGTTAGGCGGCGGGGAACCCAGTGGGCACAAACGTTTGAGTACCCCAGCTGGTGGACGAGTGTGTCATTACCGCCAACACAGACGCCCAGTTGAGCAGGGAGATGTTTAATCGTGATCCATCGATCCTCTCGAATGAGTGTGTCCGCACGTTCCAAAACTGCAGAAGTCACAGCTGTGTTGGGGCCTTCCGGCACACGGGAAATCGGACAGGTTTGCGCGATCTCGTTGCTATATCGAGAGACGCCTCGCCCAACGACTCACCGGTGCTTTTATTCACTGCCCGGTCTCCGCAGATTTTCTGCAAACAACTAAGAATATTTACAATGTTCTGGTTTTCCGCCAAAAGAAAATCAATGACAGCTCTCTACTTGAAACGCACCACCGTTATAAACACCACTCTGAAGGCTATGTATAGCGTAGCTACCTATCGAAAATTCATGAAACAATAGTAGCTAAAGCGGCAACAAGTTCCGCATTATTTCAAACGAAACTGGCCGAAAAAAAAATGTGTTTCATTACTTATTGAACGCTCCTCGTAGGATCATTTGCTTCTTTCACTACACTTCCAGACGAAATGAATGCCTCAGTTGCGGCGCCCACCCCACCACGTTAGATTGGGCAGTATAGGAGAGGGAGGGGTGGAAGGCATTTCCTAGCCCAACTCTTCCTGTGTTTGGACACGAATGTGACGCGTGAACTAATATTTGTAATCATTTACCTAGAGTGCTTAAAATAGTATTTTCCCCCAAAAGGGGGCAGGCTGGTTTCATACAACTCTGCATGCTGTTCTGTTCAAGCCTCATCTATCTCAACTATGAATAAACGTCGCAACCTACATCCATTGGAACCTGCATACTCTGGTCATCCCTTGGTCTCCTTCTACAATCCCCCCCCCATACACACAAATGCGCGCGCACACATTTCCCTCCACAACTAAATTAACAATTCCTTCAGGCCTCGCCTCTTTTACTATAGTTATGTTTCTTTTTGCTCCATTTCGATACAGTCTCATTTATTAATCTAACCTCAGTATTTTTCTGTACCAATATACCTCAAAAGCTTCTCGTCTACTACTTTCAGTTCCCAGTCCCTAATCTACTTCCCTCAGTGTAACCTGATTTAAATCGACTCCAGGCCATTACTCTTGTTTTACTTTTTTTGATGGCTCTCTTATAACCTCCTTTCAAGGCACTATCAATTCCGTTCAACTGCTCTTCCATGTCCTTTGCTCTGTCTGACATAATTACAATGGCATCGCAAACATCAATTCCGAACTCCTTTCCAAATTTCTTCCAGTTTCCTTTACTGATTGCTCAACGTACAGACTGAATAACATTGGGGATATGATACAGCCTTGTCTCACTCCCTTCTTAAGCACTGCTTCCTTTTCGTGTGCTTCGACACTCTATAACTGCAGTCTGGTTTTTGCACAAGTTGTGTATCATGTTTCGCTGTCCGTATTTCATACTTGCTACCTTCAAAATGTCAAAGACCGTACTCCAGCTTTCTCGAAATCTATATGTGCTGTGAAAATAAATTTTCCTTTCTTTAATTATCTTATAAGATAACCCGTGGGGTCAGTATTGCCTCGTGTGTTCTCATACGTCTTCCAAACTCAATTTGATGCGGCCCGAGGTCGACTTTTACCAGTTTTTTCCATTCCACTATTTATAATTTGTGTCAGTGTTTAGCAGGCCTTACTTATTACAATGACATTGCAGTCATATTCACTCTTGTCAGCATCTGCCTTCTTTGGAAATAGACTTACTAATTTCTTCGGGAAGTGTGGGGGTACATATTTACACACAGGCTGGCTTTCCCGAGGATCTCAATAAGTCTGAGGAAATATCTTCAACTCCAGGGGTCGTATTAAGATTTACGTCTTTCGGCACTACGTCTAATTCTTCTCAAGATATCTTAACTCCCATTTCATCTTCGTTTACTTCCTCCTCCGTTTCAAAAATATTGTCTTCAAGTTCATTTCCCTCGCACAGCCCTTCTACACAGGGTCAACCACAGCTACATTGACAAACTTTCAGAGGTTGTAGTAAGGGCCGAAAAAAGAAAAAAAGTGTGGATGAATATTGATTCTAAAATGTGTACCTTGAGAGCTATGAGCGCTTCTTGATCTTTGCTACTGTGCTATACATCTCTTCTACTGAACAAGTTCTCATAGTTCTTAAGGTATGCATTTTAACGCACCCATGTTTACTAGACTTTTTCTTGTTTTGGTCCATTTTGCCACTTCTGAAGGTTTGTTCCACCTTTCAGCTTCCCCGTCTTTGCTCCGTAATACCTTGCCGTCTGAGCTCTTAATATTCACAAAGATCTCCGATGGTCTCTGTAATTTTCATATAGGCGGCATCTATCTTTCCCCTAGTTGCGTATGCTTCTACATCCTTACAATCTTCGTCTTGCCATTTCTCATTGTTCAGTCTCATTTTTATATTTATGCTTAGATTTTCGCTTGCTTCATTTTCACATTTTCTCCCTTGCAGAATTAGAATCAATAAAACTTGTACCGTACCCCTTTTATTTCCTCTACGCTTCAAGATACCGAATCGAAATTTTCGGGAAATGACAGTACGCAGAAGGCAAGTTATTTTGATACATGGGTAATTCTCTCAACTCTTATACCAGTCGAGATGCTGAAGCACATTTTAACGAAGATAAGTAATGAAACTTCCTGGCAGATTAAAACTGTGTGCCCGACCGAGACTCGAACTCGGGACCTTTGCCTTTCGCGGGCAAGTGCTCTACCAACTGAGCTACCGAAGCACGACTCACGCCCGGTACTCACAGCTTTACTTCTGCCAGTACCTCGTCTCCTACCTTCCGGGCGTGAGTCGTGCTTCGGTAGCTCAGTTGGTAGAGCACTCGCCCGCGAAAGGCAAAGGTCCCGAGATCGAGTCTCGGTCGGGTACATAGTTTTAATCTGCCAGGAAGTTTCATATCAGCGCACACTCCGCTGCAGAGTGAAAATCTCATTCAAGATAAATAATATCAATGGGAGTCGAATGTTCTTGGAAAGTTAAACACAGTGATATAATTCTCGTTAATGTTGGCGTTGAAATTTTTTCGCAAAACTAAGTTGAAAAGCAAGGACGGCCAGAATAGTCTACTGTGGTAGAAATTCTGCCTAATGGGGCTGTCATGCAAGGTTCCGTCGTTATATGCAGCCGGAAAATAGGTTTATGCTACCGAGATAAGTTTTTCCTCTTGGCCTTATTTTATATGAGGCTGATACATGGTCAGCTTCAATTGTTATAAACAACACTCTACGCTAACTTCTAGCGTATCAGAAGGGGCTTAAAAAACTATTTTAAATTTGGATACATAGTCATGATCAGGTGAATAGCTTTTGTGGAAACAGTTAATCAGTCGAAAGGCTTGATACCACAAGGGCCTGGTTTGTAAGTCCAACTTCGCGGTGCTTCCATCGCAATAGTCGACTCTGGCCACCACAACTCCCACTTTTAGCATATTTCTTCGATATTTTTGCGAACACTTTAAAAGCCAATATTAACGATCATTATATAACTGCAATCGTGTCTTCAAGAACTTTCGAATGCCATTAAAAAAGTACATAGTTCTCCGTTAGAAAAACCTCCAGACAATTTATTTCGATTGATACAAGAGTTAATGCAGCGGTGAAATTTTTGGGTGATTTACGTTGTAAATACCGAATGTTTCGTCTAAGAATCGTCGGGCGAATTTCCTCTTCTGTTTCGACGGATACGTGCCATTTCGTTTTTTATTGTGTAGGGGTAGGGGTGTAAATGTGGGAGCGTGTGGGTAATGTGGAAACGTCTAGTATCTGGCCTGCAGAGTGCTGCACTCTAGCAGGGCAGCCAGAAATTGTTGCAATAGTTCCTGTTTGTCATGGTAGAGGAATAGCAGTCAGTTGAACATCAAACGCCGTGACAGTGATGCATTTTACGTTCACGCATTTTCTACACCTTTTTCTAGTGGGATGCTGAAAACAAGATTAAGGCTATAAGAGCCTTAAGGGAAAAGCAGATTGGGTTAAGAAGAGCAGTAAAAGCTTTCAGTGAACCTCAGACGACACTTCAAAGGTTTGTGCATAGTGATATGCCACCTGAAGAATATGTTTCTTTGAGACTTGGACATAAGCCTGTACTACCTGATGCTATTGAGAAACAGTTGGTACAGTATCTCTTTGAAACGGATAATCGCTTCTATGGCCTTACCAGATTAGATGTCAAGAGAATAGCATATCAGCTGACGGAAAGAAATAATATTAATCATCCTTTTACTTCAAATGCTGCAAGTAGAGCTTAGTTTGACCTCTTTCTTAGACAACACAAAAATAAACTCTCAACCCACAAACCTATGGGGACCTCATTCTCGAGAGCAAACGGATTCAACAAGGAAGCTGTAGACAAGTTTTTTGACATTTTGGAAGCTAAGTACATTAAACACTCCTATAGTGCTGATTGTGTGTACAATGTGGACGAAACTGGGCTCTCTGTCGTCCAGAGCAGAATACCACATATAATTGGACTGAAAGGTAAACGTCAAGTAGGTGCCCTCACATCAGCAGAGCGAGGATCCCTGGTGACTGTCACATGCTGTATGAGCGCTGGCAGTACTTTCATACCACCAATGACGATCTTCCCCAGGAAGAACTGGACTGATACTCTGCCGAAAGGAGCACCACGTGGAACAATTAGTAAATGCCATCCTTCAGGGTGGATTCAAACTGACCTCTTCTCCGAGTGGTTTGACCACTTCATTTCTAAGGCACATCCCTCAAAAGAATCTTCTATGTTGTTAATTCTTGATGGATATAACAGTCATGCCAGAAACCTTCAAGTTCTGGAACGTGCAAGGGAGAACCATGTTACAATCGTGAGAATCCCGCCTCACACCTCTCATAAAACTCAGTCACTTGATAAGACATTTATGGGCACTCTAAAAACCTATTACGCTAAGTAAGTTCGCCAATGGTTGCGGCACAGCAGCCGGCCCTTAGGACCATATGACATATCTGAGTTGAGTTGTTTGGAAAAGCCTACCTGAAGTGCCAGACTAGCTCTATTGTTGCAAAAGGATTTTTGGAGAGTGGAATTCTCCAATGTGACATGACTGTTTTTGGAGAAATCGACTTTATAGCTGCCACGTTGGCTTTAGATGAGGCCAGAAGTCTGAGAGGAACTTATGAGAATCCAGCATCTCCAGACAAGAGGACACTCAGAACGCATTCAGACCTGTGACAACTGACAGCCCAAGTGAAGATGGCCAAAGAGAAAGCGGAAGGTCAACATTGTTGTCAAATACCTCATCAAACACGTGTGTGTCTCCACAAGATATCATGCCAATCCCTCCTCTAAAGAGGAGGGTTTCCAACAGAGGTCGTAAGCCAGGTTCATCAATTGTTTTGACATCTTATCCTTATAAAACACGCCTTGAAGTCTCCTTACTGAAGGGTACACAGAAGGCACCTGCCAAAAGCAAGAAAAAACGTGAAGCTCCTCCTAGAAAACCATGCAAGAAACGGCTTAAGTTATCTGAGGATTCAGGTGAAGAACCCAGTGCATCAACTGTCTCTTCAGGCGAGTCAGATTTGGATCTCCCAGTTGGAGAAGAAAAACCTACTGAAGATGATGCCATTTGTATTTTTTGTGGAGGCGCATTTTCCATAGACGTTAGGAGAGAATTGTGGATTAAGCATGTAGTGTGTGAGGAGTGCAGTCACTCTTTGTGTGGCATAAATGAAGGAGATATTTACATACGCGATCTTTGCAAGTGAACTTCGCTTATGAAACATTTTTCTATTACAGTTGCGTTTAAAAATATTTTTGTGTAATTTAAATTTAATATAAAATAAAATAGTTTCTAACATTTTTAATATGAGTAGTTTTCGTTTGAAGCAGTCAGTTTCCCATAATTTTAAGGCGTTTCCACATTACCCGCAATTCTTGAAAAATTAGTGAGTTGTGTAAGCAGAAAATATTTCTTTTTAAATTTTTAACATATTTAGTTTTTGTGTTTCATAATATTACATTCATTGCTAAAACATTATGAATTAGCTTTGGCTAATTTTTGAAGCTGAAAGAGAATTAAACATTTCTTTTATACAGCAGAAACAAACTGGGTTTCCACATTTACATCCCTACCTCTAAATATAGTGAGCGCAATCAAATATTGCTTATCATGAGTTGCTTACGACGCCCAGTATCAACGGAAAAAGACATTTTGGTTCTCTTTACAAACGAAATATACTTTAAACTGCAATTTCATGTGTCGGTGGAACACTTTCACTGCGTGGTGAAAGCTGGCATGCAAGATGGAAAAAGTCGGGCGTGAAAGATGTGTCGAGTAAGTGTTTACCACTCCGACTAGTGCAAGAGAACGCCAGAGCTTATTTTTGTCGCAAGGCGTAGTGAAACCGAGGAGACGATATCGTGTTAGGGATATCGAAACTGAAATATTAGGTCATTTTGCGAAAACGTCTTGATGTGATACTGTAGCTGGTTGCATTAATAATGTAACACTGTGGATTCTCTATCATTCTCTGATGCAGACAGCAACCGATGGTTGGCCAGGTCTTCCTTGCCAGACTTGGCAAATGTCGTGTGTCGATCCAGGCTGCGGTGTCTCCTAAAGCCATGCAGCAGCGCTACCCAGTCTCTTCTCGTCTACCGATCATTTATCGTATCTTTCGCTTCCTGTTAACACACATTGTTAAACAGAAATCCGTTACATGTATATTAAAAGTCACATAGTGTCACATTCGACGATATTATTTCAATAGTTCACGTGCAAAGTTTGAATACTTTTCTGCCGTATGGCCGCCTCAAAAGTTCTTGCAACCACCTGCAAAGACAGCTATACCATTTGTTAAATATCATATGACAAACGAAGAAAGTGTTTTCGCCCATTTCTTCCCAAATTTAAAGTAATAAATTTATTGCTACCGTTATTTGCGATCGTTCGATACTTGTATCCATGTGGTATTTTTTCGATAGCTTTCAGAGTTTTCAAGTAGACCCAACTGAACGTGCATCGGGTTTTTTGGGACCAACACACACTTCTGTCCAAGTTGTCGTTCATTTCGAGCAGGAAATTGTTCCTATAGTAGCGATTTTTTTTTGCACGTTCTTCACTATTTCATTCTCATAAAAGCAGCAGAGATCTGTGTACCCGCGCTGCATACCAAGTAGAACTAAAATCATCATTAAGTCTTCACATACACAATACAGTATTTGTGTTTCTCACGTTAAGTGTGAGCAGTGGTTCAAAATTCTTGCGTCTCCTTCGGGTTAGATGCGTGACCAAAGAGAAAAGGTGATTTGTTCTCATTGTTCAAAACTACTAGTCAGTGTAACTTTGCTAAATATATGAAATGTCGTCCCTTGTTTACAGTGATACCGTGCCCACAACATTACAGAAAACCATGGCACATTCCTTTGAGAAGTAGAAAAGCACATGGAGATACTGGACTGTAGGGAAAAATAACATTGTAACATTATAATCTAGAAGCTAGGAAGTTCAGCCTGTTTTTTCGACAGATCTAAGTCTTGAACAAGATCGGTCAGATCCCTTTCAGGCAAAACGTGTGGCTAATTTGGTTCACATGGGTTTTTAAATGTTAGGCTGTTATGCATAATATCTTGTCTGTCTTTTTCGTGTGCGTCGGCGTATTCATGCTCGCTCAGGAAGGATTGGTATGAATTGTGCCCTTTGACATGTAGCAGATGATAAATTAGAATGTTGCCGTTATTTTTTTTAAAGGTAATTGATTCCAGCTGGTTTTATCAGAAATAACAATCGTGTGATTAGTTGGTTCTCTCCTTATCATGGCGGCGCGAGGGGCATGTAATGTGACTCTTTTTCAAACGTGTGCAAAGTGATAAGCCATCTTTAAAGCAGCATATTTGGATGAGGCGACGAAAAGGGAGGGGGGGATATCGGTGCCATTTCCTGTCCTGCTCGAAAGTCCGAACGAAATGCAACACTTCCTTTACAAGAGGCTTAAAGTTTCGTTCTCACGGTTTCAGAATTAACAACAAACATAATAACAATTAAACAAATTGTGTTATTTACGTAGGTATTTCCTTTGAGTCAACGACAGACCTTGAACAATACAATCTGCGGATAAATTAAGCCACAACATAGTAACCTACCGTATATAGCGTTTTTAAGGATTTCGATAGATAGGGGCCAATGTGCCACAAGAATACTGAGCTCGACAGGCAAAAGCCGATTTCATTTTCCTGTTCAACGCCGATGACCCAATTCCAGTTACATTCTTCGGGGCAAAAATGGTGTTGATCACTGTGATGGAAAAGCATGGTCTTCGTCGGACGACGTCATGATTATCACTGACTGCAGCGAGTATTGCGCTATGATGTGGAACGTTGGGAATGTTCCCCAGCCCTGAGGCGGAGCATTTGATGAAACCGCAGCAGTGCAGTTCTTCTGTAACAGCGGCTAACACAGGTTGTCATTTACACACAGTCTGATGGAGTAAGTGTACGAAGTTATTAAAATTAGACCGTTTCTTCAGGGAGCTTCCCTTTTCTTTTCTTTTTATCCGGAAATGTTTGACACAACTATAGTTCAATTCTTTCATCTTGGCGGCTCGCGCATGCCCGCCTAGACGCGGGAGATTGCTGCGTTGCCAGTTGCACACGACGCACGCGCTAAGAGAAGCAGCGCCATAGTATGGAGGACACAAAATACAGTCCTCTTATGATGCTTCAAAAGAGAGACACGCGTCTGGTCTAAATAAGTCGCTTATTACAGTTGCAGAAGAGGGATATATTTCAATACCATTGGTAAAACTGCGACTGTGGAACAAAAACAAGAAATAGAACATGAATACCATTGTGTATGTGCCATACCTTTCACCGATGGAAGTGCTTTAAAATAAAGCCAAACGCGCCGTGTGTAAATAAAACTTTTATTACAGTCGCGAAAGACTGAATATTTCTCAATATTACATACGACACCTATGTGGTACTTAAATTAAATGAGATATTGTTATACAGTAAATATTATATGAAATTTAGGTATCTTGTCCACATTTCATTCTCAACATTGTGGCAACTAAAATCGACCATACGGAAAGTATACGCTATGGACTTTTACCTCTGCAAACTCTTCAAGATTTCGTGCAATGGTTTACTACATTTAATGCTGCACATCAAAACAAAATTAAGTCATTTATGGGGGAAGGTATCAGTCAAGAAGACGTGCAAAAATCAAATTTTTTGGCCAAATAGTTTTTGTGAAATCGAATTATAAGTGTGTCAAAGCAGTGGGAACACCATGTGTCTGCACAGGCGGGAAGTGCAGTGATGACAAAATCGCGCACAGCGCGGAATGCGAGGAGCACGTGTCTGCAGCAGCGAAAAAGTTAATGAAGAGGCAAAGCACTAGAAATTTCATTCAAACGAATAAAATTCGTGAAGTAAGGCACTCCAATATTGTTTTTAAATAAAGAAAATTTTACGCACCGCATAAGATTTGAACTCATAACCTTTCACTTGGCAGCCCAACACCTTAACCACTCTGCTACCTCAGCTGATCGAATAATTTAACTCCATAAGGAGTCTAACACCTTACGCAACTACTTATAAACACTGTTGGTATGACTATGAATTACTCACGCTTCGTCGAAGTACAATAGGAAATAAACAATTACCGCTGTTCTTTATAGCGAAAAAGCAGTTCGTGAGATTGAAACAAACACCTTTCCTTGCTATCGCCTGAACTAGGAGTCTTCTTGCTTGTTTGGTTTAATTAATAGAATATGAAGCAATTGGTATAAAGAATGCTTTTCCGAACTTTCTATAAAAGAAAGTCTGCTATCAAGACATTGCTTTTGTTCTATTACTTTATTTATGACGGAACGTTTCTAAAACTGAAGACACTCGTCCGTGCTCTGCACTGCAGTCGAGATCTGGCAACGTCGTTCTCTGTTCATTGGCTGACTGTGTTTTGTAACGTCAGATGCGCAGAACGAACCTAAACTCGGCCGCCAAGTTATATGACGCGCACTTTATTAGAGGAGACTCGTAGCATTTGGGTATTAGCGTCAATCACTCTGGCGCAGTCGTCAACAGAAAACAAACCCGCCAGTAAACTAAACTATGCGCCGCTATAGTCTTACAATACACCCTACAGCTGGGTGACCGCAGACATTTTGCTGAAGAAATGGGGGACTTCATCTGTTGCTACGTAGAACAACTATTTGCTCTCTTTATTTTAAATGAATTCAAAATGTCATCAAATACAACTGTTTGGAATCAGTTTCAAAATAAAGAGAATAAATAGTTTTTCTATACTGTGATAACTGTTCTCAACCTACAGTAGTGGTCGCCAGCTTCACTTTTCATTCAAAATCTCTTGAGATAAGACCTATCGATCTGGACTTTCTTAGGCCGTCTGACTAATTCAGTTTCGAAGAACAGCAGTTCTTTCTTTGGGTCGGTGAAATACACATTAACCACAAATTCTAAAAGATCGCTCACAATATGACATGATAAAAACCATTTTGTAAACTAAAGGGCAGACTAACTATTGGGAAGGAAACGCATGAATAACAACATAACTACAACATACTTTTTTTTTCTTTTTAAGCCGCCGCGTTTCCATTCCCAATAAGCAAACATATAACGAAGTTTTCGTCATATTTACGAATGATACACCAGAACTGAAAACCATGGCCCAATTCTTTACTACTATTTCTATCCCTTCATCAGAATGTCTCAATATCTTCAACCCATCTACACTAGTCAAGTAATACAGATAGAATGGTTCAGCAGTTTGCCTTTTATCGGTTGGATAGCTGTTGCCGCCCATGCCTGCACCCGTTCACTCTTCATGCCATCTCCTTTCTTCGCTACCCACATTCATACTAAATCACTACCACTTACATGTTCTCTCTCTACTTTTTCCCCCCTTCTTGAACAATCAAATCTTTCCTATTCCCCCTCCCTAAAAATAATGGCTGCCTCATAATAGTAAATAATGATCATCTACAGGCTGTAAGTGTGCATGTTCTCCTGTTCTATAAAACTCTAACGACACCAATGCTGGGCCACGTACCAATAATTTTGGCTCCCATGTAGTAAAATCAGACACTACATTTGACACTGGCATCACTGGACTGCAGTTTGGATGGTCATGTGATCACTCTACCGGATTTTTTATGTCAGTCTCACAAATAAGAATAACCATCCCGTTTTAAAGTACCTTGTAAGTTAACTTCAAAACAATGGGTTTACATATCAAAACATTTCTCCCATCAAGGTAAATTCACTGGCAGTACTGAGAATCGGACCTGCTGCTACTTCCTCTGGTTCGTTGTAACAACCTGTGTTCGCAGTTGTGGTGTACCTCATTGAATGAATAACGTCACAACACAGCGTGAGGTGGTTCAGACTACTTGAAGCAAAACTTACATGTTTCTTCTGACAAATGACATTGACTTAAGTGCAGTATGTGGTGCTGCTGAAAAGTTTTCTGTTCTACAATGGGGTAGTTAGTGGACAACTGTCCTGTTTTCGCCTAAGTCAGGAATTCCATTATAACGTCATTTATTACTAAAATGACATGGCTGAAACTTTAATGGGAATATTTGAACATCAGGGATCACGACCATGATATCTAAAACATGTCTGCAACCAGAACCCTCTGCTAGGATGCATAATTTTGGTACTATTACATTCTTCCGCTTTCTACTAAATTTGACACATCTACATTGTTTCCTATAAAAGAAATTATTCAGGTAGTGAAGGGAGACGAAAATTTAATAGTCATGGGTGACTGGAATTCGTCAGTAGGAAAAGGGAGAGAAGGAAACATAGTAGGTGAATATGGATTGGGGGGAAGAAATGAAAGAGAAAGCCGCCTTGTAGAATTTTGCACAGAGCATAACTTAATCATAGCTAACACCTGGTTCAAGAATCATAAAAGAAGATTGTATACCTGGAAGAATCCTGGAGATACTAAAAGGTATCAGATAGATTATATAACGGTAAGACAGAGATTTAGGAACCAGGTTTTAAATTGTAAGACATTTCCAGGGGCAGATGTGGATTCTGACCACAATCTATTGGTTATGAACTGCAGATTGAAACTGAAGAAACTGCAAAAAGGTGGGAATTTAAGGAGATAGGACCTGGATAAACTGAAAGAACCAGAGGTTGTAGAGAATTTCAGGGAGAGCATAAGGGAACAATTGACAGGAATGGGGGAAGGAAATACAGTAGAAGAAGAATGGGTAGCTCTGAGGGATGAAGTTGTGAAGGCAGCGGACGATCAAGTACCGTAAAATGGGGTGACTTTGTGACAAGTTTTGCATGTTTTCACTCGTACACTGATCAATTTTTAACATAAACTGAAACGGATGGCATCATAAGATAGCTACAACCTTCCTTTGCAAGATTATGTCTTCAAAAAATTTGTATCTTTTTTATGAACGACTATATAAAGGGAAAACTCTGTCTTAAAGTCACCCCACCCTGTGGGGTGACTTTGTGACAACATTGTTTTTGGGTTACAAAGTATGGGAAAAAAATAATGTCACAATTTTGACCAATCAAGAAGTATATTTAATCAATGTACATGTGTTTGATGCTTTGGTAGAGCTACATCATTTTTACAAGTGATGAAAAAGGAGCTCCCTAATCTAGATTTTTCACCTCAAAGAACCCTCGCTTTCCTACCGGTCTTGGGGGGTCGATAGTGTACAAAACTTCTTCTTTGGAGTACAGAATAGCATCTTCTTTAGTAGACCACTTCCAGAACATCTTGGTCCTCTCCATAACGCTGACAATGTAGCGCTCTTGTTTTGCTTCAGTCACCCTTCCTGGAAAAAGTTTCCCTTCAAAGTTCACCACTACAAAATCATCCACTTTGAAAACGTTTTTTTCAGGAGCCATGCTGTCGATTCCCAAGACGTCTTTATCATTTGGAATCACTTTTGTGGGAGACATTTCAGGTTCTGAATCCTCCAAACAGCTGAAAGATTCATCCAGCACGTCGGGGTCACTGGGATCTTCATCCGTCCAGTTCCTCTCTCTGCTGTTGTCTTCATCTGAAGAGCTTTCTTCAGACATCTCACCTGCCAGTACAGCCTTTTCCTTGGATCCGCTGGGTCTGGAGGAAGTGCTGGCTTTTGTGTTCTTCCCTTTCGGCTGTTCCGCCCTACTGGCTTCGATCTCGGCACTGGAGATACTTCTGCCTGCTGGAACAGTGAGCCTTCTCCTTCTCTTGGGGGCCCGGCATCCTGTAACCTCTTCTCTCTTCTTCTGCAGTTCTTCTATGAAGATCTCACCAACCACTCCTGATAAGGACTGTAGGCTCTCTTCCAAGACGGCCTTCGGGAGTCTTTGGAGGACTTCCATTTTGTTAAGCGGAAAAATCCCAGTCTTCCTAAATCCTGACTGGAGATTTTTTATGATGTTCTCCTGCAGCTTGTCCATCATTTTCTTTAACAGACCAGGCAGTTCATCTTTTGGAACTGATTTGCACCGGCTACCAGATGTCGATTGCTTCCAATCTGACAAAATTTCACGCCAAATCAGTTTTAGAACTCTGAATATAGACCAACATCTAGCGGTTGCAGTAGATGTGTCGCATTTGGTGGGAGTGCGATAAATTTTATCCCATACTTTTCACAGAGTCGAATAACCTCTAGGTTAATATGCGAACTCAAATTATCGCCAATAAGAACTTTTTGGCCATCTTGTTGTTTCAGTATGGGGAGCATAAGATTGATGAGCCAGTCCTCAAACACTTGGTGATCAAACCATCCAGATTTAGTACGATTGTAGCGGGCTCCTTCAGGTTCATTTTCGGTCCAGGTCGACCACATGTTCTCGGCCTTGTAATTTACGTATAGTGGAGCCAACTGTCCTGCGGCGTTCCCACAGACCATAATCGAAGTACACGCTTTGGAACAATTTTGTATCCGCTCTGGATATTTTGCTCCTCTTCTGACCAACACTTTTTTGCTTCCCGGATCGTCCTGGACGTTCGTTTCGTCGTAATTCCAAATTTTTTCTGGCGGAAGACCCTCTAACTCCTTCTCTAAATGCTCAAAATATGAGTCAATCACTTCAGTATCAGTCGCAGCTCTTGCATATGTGATATTTTTGGCGACACGTTCGGAGAGAACATACTTATGCCGCTTCATAAATGACATGGCCCACTCTCTCCCAGGAAAGTTTCCATTTCCAAACACGGGAACTTTTCTTCCGGTTCGATCTAGATATGATTGGACGACACAGCGCAAATCAAGTAATGTCATTGGGAAACCATAAGATGCCATTGCAATGGAATGAGCAACGAATGTATCCTCTTCTTCTTTTGTAAAAATAAGTTGACCCCCATGCTGTCTTTTAGGTTTGACTGTCTCTGAGTTTGAGGTGGTCGAACGTTTTATCTCTTTGGTTTTGTTCCATAATGTGTTTTGATGAATATTGAACCTAAAAGCAGAGAAAAAGAACGTATAAAACATATATACCAGTATGGTATAATTCAGAAAAAAATACCATACCTTTTAAAAGATGTTTAATAGAAAAAATGCCAAAAATATCAGAATTTTACGAAGGTAGGTTTAAAATTTGCATAAATGCTTCCTTTACAAATGCCAGAAGTTGCAAATTGGTGTAAAAACCCGTTTTATGACAGTAAAGTTTGTAACAAAATAAAGGAATGTAGGTAACTTCCTGGTGTACATAGCTGTATTTTGCTCCCTATTCAAGCAGAAGAATTTGCTTAAAAACGCCAAACAGATGGTCATCTAAACGTCTATTTTAGCCTTACAGTATCCAATAAAACGTTTACTTCCTGTGTGACAGTGTATGAAAAATTAAAGAACTGCCACTAACCTTTCAGATGCTGCTCGCAGGGTCATTTTCTTTGTTAAAACCAATTTAACGGCTTTATCTAACGTCTCTGGAGAGTAATTTCTATAGGCTCTTGCACCCAACTTCCTTTTATAAGACCTCATCTTCTTTTCAGTGCTTGAAAGACAAAAAAACGTGATAAAATATAACCTAAAACCATGGTGGGGTGACTTTGTGACAAGTTGGGGTGTCACAAAGTCGCCACACAAACTGCGTGCATTTCAGTTTTTGTCTCATATGTTCAACAAACATGGCTTGATTTAATCGATATTCTACAATAATTTGCCCAACATATTAACAAACAAATGTACATACCTGTTTTAGTTGCGTCCTTAACATAAACGTTTTCACAATATAAAGTTTCCCTTGTTTTACGAAAACGTAAATAACAGCGTTTCTAAGCAACGGCGTCGGAAGGAACTATGCGTGTGCAGAAGCTTCACCCTGCTGCCGCTACGTGGCGTGGCATGTCTGACAAACGAAATGCGTGGTTCAGCTCTTTCCTGAGACGAGCGGTCGCGGCGCGAGATTTAAAATACGAAAACTCGATCCCTTGTCACGAAGTCACCCCACCAGTCACAAAGTCGCCCCATTTTACGGTAGGTAAAAAGACGAGGGCTAATAGAAATCCTTGGGTAACAGAAGAAATATTGAATTTAATTGATGAAAGGAGAAAATATAAAAATGCAGTAAATGAAGCAGGCAAAAAGGAATACAAACGTCTCAAAAATGAGATCGACAGGAAGTGCAAAATGGCTAAGCAGGGATGGCTAGAGGACAAATGTAAGGATGTAGAGGCTTGTCTCACTAGGGGTAAGATAGATACTGCCTACAGGAAAATTAGAGAGACCTTTGGAGAGAAGAGAACCACTTGTATGAATATCAAGAGCTCAGATGGCAACCCAGTTCTAAGCAAAGAAGGCAAGACAGAAAGGTGGAAGGAGTATATAGAGGGTTTATACAAGGGCGATGCACTTGAGGACAATATTATGGAAATGGAAGAGGATGTAGATGAAGACGAAATGGGAGATAAGATACTGCGTGAAGAGTTTGACAGAGCACTGAAAGACCTGAGTCGAAACAAGGCCCCGGGAGTAGACAACATTCCATTAGAACTACTGATGGCCTTGGGAGAGCCAGTCATGACAAAACTCTACCATCTGGTGAGCAAGATGTACGAGACAGGCGAAATACCCTCAGACTTCAAGAAGAATATAATAATTCCAATCCCAAAGAAAGCAGGTGTTGACAGATGTGAAAATTACCGAACTATCAGTTTAATAAGTCACAGCTGCAAAATACTATTGCGAATTCTTTACAGACGAATGGAAAAACTGGTAGAAGCGGACCTCGGGGAAGATCAGTTTGGATTCCGTAGAAATGTTGGAACACATGAGGCAATACTAACCTTACGACTTATCTTAGAAGAAAGATTAAGAAAAGGCAAACCTACGTTTCTAGCATTTGTAGACTCAGAGAAAGCTTTTGACAATGTTAACTGGAATACTCTCTTTCAAATTCTGAAGGTGGCAGGGGTAAAATACAGGGAGCGAAAGGCTATTTACAATTTGTACAGAAACCAGATGGCAGTTATAAGAGTCGAGGGGCATGAAAGGGAAGCAGTGGCTGGGAAAGGAGTGAGACAGGGTTGTAGCCTCTCCCCGATGTTATTCAATCTGTATATTGAGCAAGCAGTAAAGGAAACAAAAGAAAAATTCGGAGCAGGTATTAAAATTCATGGAGAAGAAGTAAAAACTTTGAGGTTCGCCGATGACATCGTAATTCTGTCAGAGACAGCAAAGGACTTGGAAGAGCAGTTGAACAGAATGGACAGTGTCTTGAAAGGAGGATATAAGATGAATATCAACAAAAGCAAAACGAGGATAATGGAATGTAGTCAAATGAAATCGGGTGATGCTGAGGGGATTAGATTAGGAAATGAGGCACTTAAAGTAGTAAAGGAGTTTTGCTATTTGGGGAGCAAAATAACTGATGATGGTCGAAGTAGAGAGGATATAAAATGTAGGCTGGGAATGGCAAGGAAAGCGTTTCTGAAGAAGAGAAATTTGTTAACATCCAGTATTGATTTAAGTGTTAGGAAGTCGTTTCTGAAAGTATTTGTATGGAGTGTAGCCATGTATGGAAGTGAAACATGGACGATAACTAGTTTGGACAAGAAGAGAATAGAAGCTTTCGAAATGTGGTGCTACAGACGAATGCTGAAGATAAGGTGGGTAGATCACGTAACTAATGAGGAGGTATTGAATAGGATTGGGGAGAAGAGGAGTTTGTGGCACAACTTGACAAGAAGAAGGGACCGGCTGGTAGGACATGTTCTGAGGCATCAAGGGATCACAAATTTAGCATTGGAGGGCAGCGTGGAGGGTAAAAACTGTAGAGGGAGACCAAGAGATGAATACACTAAGCAGATTCAGAAGGATGTAGGTTGCAGTAAGTACTGGGAGATGAAGAAGCTTGCACAGGATAGAGTAGCATGGAGAGCTGCATCAAACCAGTCTCAGGACTGAAGACCACAACAATAACAACAACAACAACATTGTTTCCTATGAACCAAGGCCCTTGCCAATGTGGGGCAGGGTGTGCTGGCTTGCCTACCTCTACGATATAGATAGCCATCATGTAGGTGCAACCAAATCAGACAGGTATCTCTAGAGACAGCAAAAAAACCTTTGGTTCCTGAAGAAATCCAGAAGCCTTGTCTTAGTTCCAGGGGCAAATGTTTGGATGACTGACTGATATTAGACGTCATGGTCTTGCAACACTGGTACTGCAATTACCTGAAAGCAAAAGGAAATTACAGTAGTCATATTTTCTGAGAGATGTGGCGCTACTTTATGGCTTAATGATATTGGCATCCTCTAGGGTATTCTGGAGGTAAAATAGTCCCCCATTTGCATCTGGACGCTGTCACCAGGAGAAACAAAACCAGCCTTCTACAGGTCGTAGCATGTAATGTTAGAGCACTAACAAGGTAGGTAGGTTACAAGAGGGGGGAAGAAGAAGAAGAAGAAGAAGAAGAAGAAGAAGAGGTGGCTAGATTGAAGTTAGATACAGTGGGAGATAATGAAATGCAGTGCCATGAAGAACAGGACTTCTGATCAGTTCCTTACAAGGTTATGAACAAAAAGTCAAATTGGTGGAATGTAATATTAAGTCTAATAATGAATAATAAAATTGGAATATGGATAATTATAATGAACAGCACACTGAATGCAGTGTCGTAGCCAAAATAGATACTAAGCCAACACCCACTACAGTAGCAAATGTTTATATACCAATGAGCTGCACACATTATCGAGAGACTGAAAGAATATATGATCAAAAATTAATACAAATATTAAAAGAGATGAAAATTCAATTGTGACTGGGGACTGGAATTCGAAAGCAGGAAAAAGACAAGAAGGAAAATTAGCAGGAAAACATGGACTGGCAGAGAGGAGCAGAGCATAATTTAGACATTTCTAATGCTTGGTTTAAGAATCATTTATGAAGGTTATAGACAGGAAACAAGCCTGTGTACTCCAGAAGGAGTCAGACAAGTTACACAATGGTAAGACAGACTTCTAAACCAGATTCTTAACTGTAACGACCTCATAGTGTAGCACAGACTGAATAGCTTGTGAAGAGGTACAGTAAAGAATTGGAAAAAAACAAATTTTTGGCACAACTTAAATAAAAAGGGATCAGTTGATAGGATACATCCTAGGGCATCAAGACATCGTTAATTTCATAATGGAAGTGTTTAGACTAAAATTTGTAAAGAGAGATCAAGGGGGTGAATACAGTAAGCAGGCTCAAATGGATTTATGTTACAATCACAGACCTGAAAGGTTGTGGGGGAGGGGAAGGGGGGGCGTTGAGGAGGGAGGATGGTGTCCAGATGGGCTACTTGCCACCACCACTGGAATCTGAAGCATAGAGCTTTTCTACATTACAGAATTCTCATACACTTCTAGAAGCGATTGGACAACCATCAGTTCATCTATAAAATTTAATTTCTCGTAGTATAAGCCGTCTCGACACTGATCAACTCAGTTATGTAAAATTGGCAGTTTTAGTGTCTTGTGGCCCATCCAATACCCCCATTCCCCCTGGACAAATTTCTGCAGGTGGTCATGGTAGCAATAGTTACGTAGGGATGAAGAGAGCTCCACAGAATACACGAACTTGGACAGCTGCTTCAAACCAGTCTTCAGACTAAAGACGACTATGACAACAACAACAACAACAACAACAACAACAACAACATTATTTATACGTACATTAGAGGTAAACAATTTTAATTAACAAACATGAAAAAACTTACTCAATTTTTCCCATCTCGCTGCACTGTCCCAAAAAGGCTGTCAGAAAAACATTAAAAATGTTGCAGTCTGTTTCCTTTCTCCTCCTAGTCCTATTTCCAACTTGAACTTCACCTCTTACGACCTTATCATTGATGGGACATTAATCATAGCCTTCCACCCTTTTTCAAATACTCTAGCAGTATAGGTCAGATGCGATTCTTGCATATGAAACTGTTTGCAGATGCTCTACTCTTGGCTACATGTTATGCAATTAACACATTTGCTGAATTTCATTATGATTTGCTATGTAGCCTTTAGATATTTATTTATAGTAATGTGTTCCTAAGTATGTGCCAAATTGAGTAATCCAATATTGGTTTTGTATTCTGTTTATGAAATTTGCTTGCATTTATACATAATGAAGGTGAACTCTTCTCAATTCCAACTCCATATTCACAACAGAGCATTTGAAGCTCCTCTCAGTATTTGTACAAAACTATTTTTGAAGTAGCACATAAATCAACTTCTGTTTCGACACTTTCTAGCAGATTAAAACTGTGTACCAGACTAGGACACGAACCCAGAACCATTTCTTTTATGGGCAATGCTGTTCCACATGAACTGTCCAGGCATGACACACAACCTACCATCACAGCTTTATTTTTACCAGTTCTTCTCTTCTAACCTCCAGGCTCCACAGAATATAACTTCATGTCTTGTAGCACAAGCAGTGAAAAAAGGCTTTGTCTAAGGATAGTATGGGAAAATGTTTCCATTACATCCTTTCTTCCAGGAGTGCTAGTCCCGCAAGATAAGCAGGACAATTTTTGTGAAGTTTGGAAGATTGGAGTGAGGTACAAGTGGGAGTAAAACTGCGTGCACACACCTTGAGTTGCACTTGGATATCTCAGCCAGTAGGCAAAGTTCCCAGTTCAAGTTCTGATCCTTCACACAGTTTCACTCTGCTAGGAAGTTTCAAAAAATCATTTACTCTGCTACAGAGTATAAGATTCAATCTGGAAACTTATGTTGCTTTCAATTAGTCAGACAATTCTTTTTAGTGTCAGACTTTCGTTTCAGTCCCTGGGCACCTTCAGCAGGACATAAACCCATACTTTCCTCCCTTCCTATGTTTAGAAATTTTCCAGTCCCTTGGCCAGTATACAATCACTATCTGGCACATAAATATCTTGCAAACAGATATGCAGCAAGCAGTTCGCGGACCGTAGTAACATGAAGCTACACCTGCGCATTCACTCGGGCATCAGGCCGTACTCGTGCAGCGAATGTGGCAAGGCGTTCACCAAGAAGCATCACCTGAAGGCACACATGAACCACCACACCGGCCTGCGGCCCTATAGCTGTGATCGCTGTGGTGCCACCTTCAGCCAGTCCAGCAACATGCGCACCCACCGCAAGAAGTGTTCTGCTCCCATGCCACCACCTGCTAGAGATATTTGCGACAACAGGACAGGGCAGCAACCCTCAGGCATGCCTAGAGCTGCTGGCACTAGTGTCATCATGCGTGTGTATGGAGAGCTGGTGCAGCACACATCGACATCAGCACCCATGTCCACAGGCCAGCAGCACATTGAATTCGCCCTTGCCAAGGATGTCGTGGGGGACAATGGTGCACCGCTTCACTAAAATGGCTGATATGGGCAACAGTGGCTCATTATCAGTGATTTCTCAGTGACAGCACCCATATGTCAAATGTTAAGCTGGTTTTCCTGTGTATCCATATTTTCTCAGGATAATTTTAAAAGCTGTTCCCTTTCTTTAAATTTATTGAACTTACCACGAGCAACATGGTATCTACTTAGAAATAATGCAACAGAGAGCACCTACACAACAATTTGAGATTACATTACACTATTTAAATAAGTTACAGTTCAGGAATCTTGATATGATGCCATCTATAGATCAATGAACACAAAAAAAATAATTTTCTAACCTGTGTCAGTATAATTATAATAATAATCATGCCTAAATGACTTTTCTGTCTTCGTGCCTCTAGGGAAAAAACCCTGAGACATGCACGGCCAGCTATTTATAACTTTTAGTTCAGTCTCTTCATTCAGTTTACTTTGGAATAATCGTCTGTTGGCACTGAAAGGTGTATGTTGCTGATTATCTTGAAGTTGAAAAGAACAATCAGTTTGTGCTGAATCGGCATCTGTTGCTGGTGGTCCGTTTTCAAATTGTGCATCCTTGGAATTTACATTTGATTCATTTTTACAACTGGTATCATGTCCTCTATGAAATTGCAAGCTGTTGGAATCATTCCCCATTTCATTTTCGCAGCTGTACCAACTTCCATTTTCAACTTTTAAATCATCATTTTTCTCCAGTTTCACTTCTGTTATTAATTTTAGTACATTTTTATTATGGACATGTAGTTGATTGCTGGGAAATTGTATCAATCTTCACTGTCTTTTTAACGTCTTCATCTTGGCATGCTTTTGTTTTTCTCTTTAGAGTACCACTTAAATATGACTTATTTCTCGACATTGTGGTTTTAACTTAATGCACCCATTTAAGAGCAACCCATGTAAGAAAAGACCAGCAATATTTTTTACATTAATGCAACCACATCCTAGATAAAGAGGAAATAAACTACATTACACATGTACCTGATATTCACAATTGTAATGGCCAAGACTTTTGTCCATTGAAAACACACAAAAAACTTAAGGGATTATTAGTAGGAGAGCCAACTGCAGCAAACACACAATGAAGAAGGTAATGGATTCCTGAGTGTTAGCTGGCACGCCAGCCACCGACTGGTGGAATCTGTGTACTGCATGCAGTGGTGGCCACAGTTCACTGTAGCGTTCTTGTTAATACCACAACACACTCTCTCTCTCTCTCTCTCTCTCTCTCTCTCTCTCTCTCTCTCTGCATGTCCGTGTTAGCGAAATAATGACAGTACACTGCTCAACAATACCAACATTCAAACAATGAAAACAACTAATGCAGAAGACTGAAGGCACCATACACCACTTCCGTGGAAGGTGAGTTTGCTCTCACAGCGATACAATGTAACCTACAATGCGGGTTCTGAATACTGTATTCATGCAAACACCACGTTTCTTTCTGCAGCTACACAGATAGGCAGTTCAGTGCCTTTACCAAAGGCTGCAGCATTTGTTACCATATCCACAATTATCATCTTCCTACTCCAAAGCACCGGTGGTACGAGAGGTAACGGTTGTATCAGACTTATACAGCATATGGCATGTTATGAGTTGTGGATGTGGCCAGCAAGATCCTAGGCCTACTCACCAATTTCAAATATTGCGTATGTCTACAATATCTTCTCCACAGTTTATTACTAGCCGAGATTCTGGTCAACCTGTGATTGTGCTTGCAGGGAGAGCATTGGAATGTACTGCAAAACAAGTTTCAAAACTTGTGTGGTGAAACTCAAAGATGTATCACTCAAGAGAGAGCTTTGCTCTCTACTGAACTCATGCTTCAGGTCTTTTGTTACATGTGTCACACTAGCTCTGCTGCCACCTCTATTTTATTGCACTTAAATATTTACATATACGAGTCTGCATGCTGTGTGGCCCTGATGCATTTGATGACAGATCACCTACACTCTTTTGCACTATTTAGCTTTTTTTTCACTCACACAAAGTTATATTTCCGAATGCATAGCCTGTGATCACAGACAAATTGAGGATATTGCCTAGAATACTCTGTTTAGGACAGCTGTTTATTCATATCCAAAAAGTAACTTGCTATCTTCTTCCCATTTCAGATACCTCTACATTTAATGCAGTTTTAGCTACAATTACCACTTCACTGAACACTTTTAGATCTCCAAAGAGAGAGATGATGTGGTGTATACTCTTGGAACAAGATGATTTGATAACTATTTTCAAGAGTAATGATCAGATGCAAAAGTACAGGACACATTTTAGAAACACAGCAGAGCCTTGCTGATTGAAACAACAACAAAATGAAAAACATTGTAGTGGAAATATCTAATATCGTGGAACCTTGACAGATTGCAGCTATGGTTTGTTACAACAACTCAACAAGTTGACTGGGTGAGCCTGGAGAAATATTTAAATAAGCTGTAGAATACATGCAAATATTTCTATCTTGTCCTGCTAAAGCTAACAGTTGCACTTACAATGTGCAAATGGGTTGGTGACATCACAATTTCAAATTGTTTATTATCAAACAAAATAAGGGTATTCTTTAACCTATGAAATGCTGGCTAAACTGGTACAACACCTTACGAGAAATTGGAGCAGCCCACATGATGCACTGCCTCCTGTGCCATATATAAAAAGCTCAATGGTGGGTTTGCTGCTCCCATGTCTTCATTGACTAGGTTCTGTTACCTATTCTGATTCAACAGTCCAGCCCTTTCTAGAAGCTTCAACACCGTGTTAGCCAGTGAGTATATTGTATAACTAGTTTCAGTATGCAGTTTCATGTATTACTGATGTATGTTTCAACCATTTGCTGTGGTATCCATCACTTTTTTCTCTCAGTGTATAACTGTGAATACACGTTTTCCACTTGTCATAATTTCTTATGAAGTATTATATCTTTTTGTAACAATCCTTTACTACATGTATAAGCCTAATGTCTTCTGTTGGTCATTAGAAGCCAAGCACAAGCTCAGCTTGGTGAACAATGGGAGAAGAAAATCAATGTGTGTTTTTTTTTTTTTTTTTTTTTTTGCCTTAAGTGGTTCAATTACCCACAAAAAATTTAATCCGAATGGCTAGGTGCAGAATTGAACTGACTTCCTCCCAAATACGCTTCCTCATTACAGTATTCAGGTTTCACTTACATAGAACACAGCTATCATATGTACAATATAATTTCTGTTTCTTTGCTACAGTGTCTTCCCAGCATCTGAATTGTCTTAGCTTTCAGAGAAAATTTATACCTAATTTTCAACATCTCACTCATAGTCGTGGGCAATGTCACAGCCAAGGTATTTCAAGAATGTAACCTGTGGTAATATCCCACTGTTGACACTGATTTGCAAGTAAATAATTTTTCTATGAGAAATTCAATGAACTTCATTTATATCACTTAGGTATATTGAGTATTAAATGAAAAAACATTGAGTATTAAATGAAAAGATGTTTCCATGTTTTCGTCTGAAAGTTGTCAGCAACAAAGAAGATATTTAATGTCTTCTGCCAACTTCGTTGGAATCACAAGGTTGTTCTGCTTTCCTTACTTAGCTAATATTGTTAATGGGTTACATGAACAACATTGATGATAGAGTGCATCCTTGGTTGACACCTTATTTTATTACTATTGAACTTCATTAATCCAGCAGTATGTCAGAACAAAAATTTTATAGCTCCTTTTGTATGGACTGTAAAGCTATTGCCAAAAACACTCCCTAGATTGTTTACTTACAATCCTATCAAATGGTTTCATATAATCCATAAATGCAATGTGTGCAATTCTCAGCAGTTCTGATTTACTTGTTTGCAGAATACATCAACATATGACCAGCCTTTGCCAAATAAATTTTGATCTCTTCATCATGGCTATTGCAACATGTAAACTGTCAGAACACATATCAAAATATTCAGACAGGCAACACAGTATCATGGAAGTTCTAACAATGAGCATACAATACATTCTTGGAAGAATGAGAAGGCAGCTATTGTAAAAAGAAACTTCTGTTGTGTTCTTAAGTAATGAGTTGTTCTATTAGTTACTTGAGATGTATTTGCATATCTTTGAATACAATATTTCTTGTAAGAAAATTATGAGAATTATGTGCTCAATTCAGCTCTGAAGCCATCAACATATTGTCAACAATAAATACACCAAAAACTTTTTCCCAAACTGACATTGAGGATGTTTAATGCATACAAAAAATTTACCTTATGTGAAATTTGACAGACAAATAATTTTTATTTTTTCCTATGTAAATAACCCTTTCATAAATATCTCTCGACTACTTTTAAAAGTTTTACTGGGGAAACTTTGAAAGGATCTTGTACATCAAGTGCAACAAAAGAATTAATATGAAAAGAGCTACTTCTGCTTTCCTTAGAATATTTTGAATTAAGAAAATTATCCGTACCTGCTAGCTGGATTTGAAATCACCACTATTTTTCCTAGTTAACGTAACTCATGAATATGTTTCAACATGCAAAATGCATTCATTTAAGTTATGAACTTTGAATATCAACATTATAGTTCACTTGGAGACACAGTGAGAAATATGATTGTATATCACTTTCTATGTGTCACTTTTCAGGAATAGAATGCTGGTATTCATTTGCCATATAATAAATAAAAATATGTATTCACTGCCACTGTTGTAAACCTGTATACATTCCTATTACAGGTTCTGGTATTTCCTATTTACATTAAAGGAATACTTCACATAATACAGTATTATTTTTATATTTCTTTTATTAGTAAGTGGAAAATACTGAATCCACTGTTTCAAGGGGGGAAAAGTCATAAAAGAGATGAATTATTCAATTTCCTTCCATTGAAAGGTATATTTTACACTTATACCTCAAGTTTCAATAAAGATAATGGACTTAAATGATTATTACAGAGAACCATTAAAGATGTTTCTTATAATTAATAGTACATATTGTATCCCTTATGGACTCGGCAAGGTGTATTTAATTATCTGAAATCTGATCCTTGCAACTTGCTGTCTATAATGTTTGTACTATAACAAGTTGGTATGAAGGGCTTCCCCATAGAATTTATTGACTGTGATTGCTAAAACAAATATAGAATAGATTGAACTGTGATAGTAAATATCAATTTTAAATATTTGGGTAGGTCTCATGATATTTATTACGAAGAAAACTTTTTACATAGAGATTGAGGAAATGTAATAACAACAAAATAATAAAGAATAGATTAGTATCTAAGTGCATAGAACTGAGTCTTACACAAGGCATCTGATTCATTGTAGATAAATGGCCACAACCTTTGAGAGCAATAATTCCTGTAATAACAACAACAAAATAATTACAGAATATTGCTAATTGGTTGCAATACAAATGCCAAAACTGTAGCAATCAATATACAGTATTATGTATTTCAAGCAGTTTTTCCTCAGTTCTATTTTCATGCAGTGTACATTTTCTTGAACATTCAAATTTCTGAATATTCAATTTAGTGGCTGACATAGAAACATTACTACCTTTGCTGTTAAGCTTCTACAAAGACATAACATATAAGTGAGATATGGATGGAAGAAAATTCTGCACTCAGAAGCTGAATTGTTTATTCTGCTTGTAATGATGTTAATACCTTTTTTTAGTTGAATGACAATGTGTGGTCGCAAAGTTTCACGAGTTGTAACTTGTTTTTGTTGTTTACTTCCTGTTTTAAATTAAGTATGTTGTTTGCTTTGTACAAATTTTAGTATATTTTAAATAAAGCAGTATCAAAAAATATCTTAACCAGTTACTTTAAACTTGTAATAATTTCCTCACAGTTGAACTGTGGCCTAACTGTAACAAAAATTGTTAGCTTTCCAGTGTGTGTTCTCTGCCTCCTACTAGATTGTCAGTTAGATATTAGATACTGATGTAGTTGCTTTAAGAAGTGGAATATGAGTCACAGGCCACTTTCCTCTGCTCCAGGTAGTGGCTCACACTGTTGGTAAGTTAGATGTAAAGGTGACTGCTCCTGCCAATGCTTACACCAACAATTTCCACGTAACTATAGTACTTGTTGATCCAGTGCATGTTTGGTTCATAGCTGTCCACTTTCCACTATTCCATCTCTGGTGGTTTTATGTATGTAAGCATGAAGTTTGCATACAGTGAATCATCATTTGTTCCCTCAAACAGCCCAAAATCACAGAGTCCAGCAAGGTCGCACGGCCCTTTCCCTGTGCAGTTGGCACATAAGACAGATATCTTCAAAGTCTGTTCTTGCTTTAAGGAAGTTCACTAATTGTCTACAACACAACCTAGGTTCCTGCCAGCCATCTGGCCACAATTTACAGTGATTTTACAAGTTTTTCCTTAATTTATCATTTCTTTTCCTATCTTTCTCTCTCTTATCATTTAATTTTTTTCTCACTGGCTACCATTCTTCCTGCACTCAGTTTCCAAATCTTACTGGCTTATTTCTAATGCATTTCCACTCATCTCTGATTTGCTTCCTCACCATTGGACCATTTCAAAGTCCTCAGGTTTTCAAATCTCATCTGACAACAACCCATTTCTTATGTGGTAAGTCTTTCTTGAACGAGGGTCCTGAATGTCTTTTCTTGTATCCTTGTGAATAAACAGTTTGTTTTCTTCCTATCCCTTCCTCCTATGTTCCAGGAGGGCACCTAGTTCTGAAAGCTGGCAACTTAATGCCTTTCTGCGTGTTTGCAACAGCTGCTCGTTGGTAAATAATTTTTTTCTGCCCAATTTATGTCAGAGAGCATTGTATCCTCAATTTGCTGGAAATATGGAAAGAAGTCATTCAGTACCTAAGCTTGAGTTCTGATCCGTATCAACAACAACAATTACTGTAGGTGCAGCATTGTTTTTTTCAGTCTCTATTCCCGACAGTGCTACAAAGTTACTTGTAAGGTAACCACCACCTTGCACTTCAACACGGGTACCTCTGCCTTCAACATCTGATAATGTACCTGGTCTTGGGCTGTTGTGATAGACCAGCTGCAGAGTTGGTGGTTCAGTTTCGATATGGCCAATATCTTCTGATACTTCTGTGCCCACAAGAAGTTTTATTTGTTCTCCCTTATTTCTGTTGCATTGTACCAGAAACACCCTCTCATTCACAGAGTTTGTTTCATATTGCACTTCCTTCTCACGCACAGATGACTCTTCTCCATCACTTAACCGTTTAACTGCAAGCTCACTATCTTTATTTCCAGTATCTGTAGTCTGTAACAAAGCACAAAAAACTCTTGACATTTTTCAATAATACAGTTATAAACCAATAACAGTAGTTTTAGAGATTAAAAAATGTCTTTAGATCAGTTATGAAAATAATTATGGAAATGAATGTTGAAATAGTTTCTTCAGTTTTCAGTGACATATTAGTTTTTTTTTCATGTGTATTGAAATCAACAGAAATCATGACACTCATGCATTAGACATAAAGAAATGCAACATTAGTAAATCATGTATTCATGTTGTTGTGTAAACACCATCATGAAACAGGAAATTCACAAATATGAAGTAAGTCATGGTATGTAGGGTGCCACAGAAATGTTGTGACAAACTTCGAGTGTTGTGAGGTTGTCTTGGGGAAAAAACTGAGTATAGGTACCTGTGTCCAGAAATGTCATCCACCGATGTTACAGAGCGTCAAAGTTATAGATGCTAACACCTGCCACTAGGCCACCCCTTAGGCCGCAAACATGAGTTTTTACCCTAACAGACTGTAGGTGGAACACCTCGCAACATTGATTGTTACTCAGTGATTTTGACTGACTGTCACAATCACCAGTGGAGATGACAGAGCTAGCTGCTGTGTAGAAAGGCATTGTCTCTTATGAATGTGATCCCCTGCTGCCTCAGTGGATGACAATTTCCGACACAGCTTTTCACTCTCTAAATTCTCCCTTGTTTTTTGGTACAGAGGAGGAAAATAACCTCCACTTAGCAATTTGTGGGGTGCTCGAATTTGCCTGATTCGTCATCTACATCAGTGTTTGACATCCCAGTAGTGTCTAATCTCTACATTGGGAGTGATAAATTGAGTGATGCTGCTGCCACTACAACTGAATGTGCTTAAAAAAGAAAACCAGCTGGAATTGAAGAACGAAACAATAAACTGTGTGCTGAGACTACAGACCATGAGATAATTAATATGTCTTTACTATCAAATGTTTTGGAGAATAATACATGTTGCAAACAATGTGGACAATGTGATGTTTCACTAAAAAAAAACTTACATGAAGGACTTGCTTGTGAGCTAGAGATCAGATACATTGCTATTCACCATAAAAATGAGACAATGAGTTGCTGCCTGGCTCAACAAAAAGACTGTTACACAATGAACTTTCAGATAAAGTCTTCTTCAGAAAAGAAAGGAAAACACACACATGCTCACAAAAGCAGCCACTCTGGCTTGAATGACCACAGGTAAGGGTCATGAGTGCGTGAGGTGAGGTATGCCTGCTTTTGTGTGTGTGTGTGTGTGTGTGTGTGTGTGTGTGTGTGTGTGTGTGTGTGTGTGTGTGTATTTTCCTTATTTTCCTGAAGAATGTTTTGGCTGAAAGCTCAGGGTGTAACAGCCTTTGTGGTGCCTATCTGTAACTTAACATGTCATCTTTACAAAGAGTAGCTATCTGCCCTTTTGATAATCATTCATACTTTTAAAAATGCTCTTGTTTCTTTACCTCAATTTCTTGCTAAAATGGTCATTCATGGTTATGCGTCCTGGTCTGGATGAAACGAGGTGTAGAAGAAATCTATTGCCCATGAAACCAAACTTGCCTCAAACTGCTAAAATTCTGTTAACCATTCTTTTAAAAGTTTTCAGCAATTTTGGTCTTGATATATTGCACTCCAATGTGGCCCTGACATGGAAATCTTAAATGTTGCAGTACTGTTTTTAATGTGCAGTAGTCATGACAGAGAGCATCTTTAAATGGAGTGCCATCAAACTTACATAGTATGAATAATCCGGATGTTTAATGCCAGATATTAGTGTACAGTGGGCATGACCAGTACAAATCATGGGAGGCTCTATCCCTTGATTTCACACTGAAAAATACCCTGGCGTCATCCTGGACCGACACTTAGCATGGCAGTTACATATCAACGAGATAATGGATAAAGTGCTAGGAAGACTGCACTTAATTTATCCCTCACCGAGCCACATTACAACGCTGCCCTCACAATGCGACATCAAACTGTACCAAGCACTTATGAGGTGAGTGCTCAAGTATACCACTGTGGCAAGGTGAAGCACTGCTGCAATGACAGTCAAGATGTTGCACACAGTGCAGAAGACACCCCTTAGATTTGCTCTGCACCTTCCAAGAACATTTCCAATGAAGAGAATTAATCAACTACTGTAATCTTGAATTTCTGAGACAGATGCCGGCAGTATGTAAGATGATTCTACAAGGCCATGTAAGAATTGTACAACTGTCTTGTCAACAGACTGGGGAACCTAGTTCACTGGCAGTGAACCACACAATGGCTGGACCTGCTGCATAACAACTCACACCACGTAGCAATGGGAAGGAAACCAGTAAGTGAAAACAAGATGACGAGAGGCACCGAGAGGTTACACAACATCCAATCTGAGGCTGATAGGTGAGCAGCAGGCAATGATTAACCTGCAACGTAGATAAGGCAGAAACCCTCATAAAAGCCACAAGCATTAGCATCAATGGGCACAATATTCACTGAAATACTGGGACAACATCATTAGAAAGGCCATCAAAATACATAGAGACTGTGGCTATAGTCTCAGCAAGGCTTGAGAACCAACACTAAGTCTAATTAAGGAGAAGTCATTCAGAGAAAACAACAAGCTGGCATCTGGGGTGGATGGAGTGCCTACATCCACACTGATACAGCCTGGATGTTTTACCAGGGATTGCTGGCACAGTCTTCAATGCAAATCTCTCTTTAGTCAACAACACATCGCTGGGTGAGGGGATGTAAGTCAGACCTCCCAAGAGCAAGAGGTCAGTTTGCTAGTGCACATGACAATGATGACATGCATGACTGCCAAAATACTGTGTCTTTTGGATGCTAAAAACTGGCAGTACACTCTTTGGCTATTCTGTCAACTAGTGCATAAGGAGAAACTGAAGAACCACATTATGATATGTACATCATGATTAGCAGCAGTGTGGCAGATTTAAAGTTGGAGCAATTGACAGACACCCAGCAACACAGTGGGAGTTGTGCAACAACACACAATTATTGCAACAAACTGATGCTATGGCAAGATAGTGTAGACATTGTTAATAAATCAACCTGGTACAAAATGCATCGATTTTGGATGTTTATCTACACGTATCAGCCAATTTCTGGATTTTTCTTTGCATAAGACAGTGTCCAAGTGTCTAATACATTCAATTCTAAATTCTAATATTTTCATGTCAGTTATTCATTATCCTCAACTGATTGTATCAAAACAAGTATGTATCATGATAAATTGCTAATGTTTAAATTATTGTGAGTGCTGCAAAAAATTTGTACTATAATGTCTGTTACAAACTACATTTGCACCTTCTCCAAATTTTTGCAGATTTATTCTTGTTTAGACAATCATTCTCGTATAATTTCAGTATTTAACTATGTAAATTATTGAGAATTTTTGTAAGTCTGCAGTTTTTTTTTTTTTTTTTTTTTTTTTTTTTTTTTTTTTTTTTTTTTTTTTTTGGCATAACATAGCCTACTTAAGAGTAAAATTGATGGCTGTGAGCTACCAGTTTGTAATCTATACACTTTGACAGTAATGTGTTGTTCAGAAAATCATTTTTCCATTAACTGCAATGGGTTCATGTGTGGTTAGTGTAATATATCCACATTTTTCACTCACTGATCTATTTCTTCTACGGGAGTGATAGTTAGTTCACACTGTCAACTGCTTTGGCAAAATATTGTGTTTGCACATATTACAACTTTTGTACTGCATTCCAGTAACTTTTATATTGCATTTCATCTAGTTTCCTCTTCAAGAGTAGTGTATATTTTCACAAAATTCTGCTCTTTATGATTTTTTATGCATGTCTGTTAGTGAGCATAGCCTTGACAACATAAAAGTTCCCAATGCAAACTTCCAAATATCTTTAAGGTTCAAAATGGTTCAAATGGCTCTGAGCACTATGGGACTTAACATCCGAGGTCATCAGTCCCCTAGAACTTAGAACTACTTAAACCTAACTAACCTAAGGACAACACACACAACCATGCCCGAGGCAGGATTCGAGCCTGCGATCGTAGCAGTCGCGCGGTTCCGGACTGAAGCGCCTAGAACCGCTCGGCCACTGCGGCCAGCTATCTTTAAGGAATCAGTTACTTTTATCCCAGGTTTTTCTCTCAGTACATAACAAACCACCTCCTTTGGTCTTGCAGCTTTAGTTCTTAAAGCGAATTAGTGATCCTTGTAGTATGACAGATCCATGAATTACAAAAGAATCAGCAAGGTTAACTCCGAGTTAAACCTTAGTTGGTTACTGTTGAGAAATACATTGCACCAAACACAATTTAGCCCCCCTGTGAAAGCTCTTCTCAGTCACAGGATGAGTTAGTTGCTTTTCATAAGCAGCTGGAAATCACTCTTACTGCTAATAAGTAATTGGAAGGTGTTGTGAAAGTGTGTTCTCAGCAAATTACTTAAAGTCACATACCAAATCCAGGAAATACTGGATGTATCATTACTCCCTAACTATACTAGCAGAGGCAAATCAGTGGTACATTTAGGGGTCTTGTACAGGGGATGCAGGGGTCAGTCAATCGTTGGCAGTTCAAATGAATGGTGAATAATGGTAACCCTTATGGAAGTGGTCGGAAGAGATAAGAAGGATCACCTTGTACACTTCATGTGTCTGCCTGGAGAATTCATTCAACACATTGAAGAGGTTGTTCCTGCAGCTATATAGAGAGCAATGAGTTACCAGTTGCAGATTGTGGTGAATGTTGGAACAAATGATGCCATGTGCGTGTGTTCCAAAGTCATACTTGGACCATTCCAGCAAGTGGCAGTCAAGAATGAAATGATCAGCTTTGTTCACGGAAATTCTATGTAGTTCTGAAGCTCACAAACTGCAGAATTGTTCCCCAGGTTCTGACTCGAGTGGACTTCAAAGGTTCTGTGAATAGCTAGGCTCTGACTGAGTTGTGCTTCATGGTTGAGAACTGTACGGTTTTTCTAAAAGGGTCAGGGATATACTATACAACAGAAGCTGCTGTCCAGGTAGCTGACAGTGGGTCAGGTGCAACTAGATTTATTTATTTTTTATTCTCTTATTTATTATTTTTAGAATAGGCAACTCCAAGTCCGGTTAATGATAGCTGTATGGAACATAGTAGTATAAGTGTAAGACCAAAAGAAATTCCCCTTCACAGATGAGGCTTTTAAAAACTACTGATCAACTGCCGAAACATCTGTAACAACTTCCCAGAGCTTAAAGCACTTGTAAAAGACAATGGAACTGACACAATACTAAGTACAGAAAGCAGTCCAAAATCCAAACATGAAGTAATGATATTTTTGGAGTTAATCTAAGTGTACATTAAAAGAATAAGCTAATGGGAAATGGATGTGGTGTATGCATTGCAGTGTAGACACTAAACTTGAATATATCAAGATATTAATTGAAGCTGCATGTGAAATTGTTTTGCAAGACTCGATATAAAGGTTGGGCATGAACTTATAAGTGGTTCTGTCTACTGACCATGAGACACACCCTCAGACATAACTGACAACTTTTGAGAAAATCTCTGCTCGCTAGCCCATATGATCACAAGTTAGCAGACATTAATCATCCTGCAACTGATTGGGATAGTTACAGGTCTGTAAGTGATGGACATGACAAGACATATTGTAAAACAAAGCTAAATGTCTTCTCTGAAATCTGTCTAGAACAGATAGCTCAAGATTCAACTCATGTTGGAAACAGACAAATGACCTCTTTGAGGGAGTCCACACTGAAACTGATAGCAGGTAACTGCAGCAACAATTATTACCACAGTATAAAGGGCAACTAAACCAATTAGAAAGATTTACCTGTCCAGTAATGTACATGAAGAGGCAATAGTGACATATCTCAAGAAAGAAGTAAAAGTTTGTAGCTCTGGGCATCTGCATGAACAGGAACTGTGGCTGATGTATAGAAAGATAATTAACTAAGCAATGGATGGATACAAGTCAAGTAAAAGAGAGAGTGGATGATGGGGGGGGAGGGGGGGGGACCCTACATTGTTTCAGTCTCTGTGCAGTGACTTTATTAAACAGCAATTTCTGTGGAACAGGTGTATAACAACGTGTAGGACTATAGGTAGAAGGATGCCAAATGAAATGTGTTTGGCTATCAGAAGGGTGATGTTTGAAACCTTCAGTGACTATCCTAACAGAAACTTACTGAAAGACTTCTCACAAAATTCAAAGAAATTCTGATAATATGCAAAGGCTCACTCTTTCAGTGGTTCTTATTTAGATATCTTTTTCTTCCCTGTTAACTAAGTCTCTTCATGTACTATATTTTGATTCATTTTTTCTCACTACACTTTCTTCTTTGGTCTATTAATGTTATTATGTGATCATCTACCCCTGATGTCCTGGGCTCATTTTGTGAGAGAGCAACTGTGTCCTCTGCTGCAGTTATTGTTGCTTTTTTTTCTCAACAGTGGTTTACTGTTTGACCTACACTGTCTTTCAGTAGTAAGTTCACTCAATTTCTATAATTCTCAATGCTAGTCAGTATTGCAACACGCGTGTCACATATTGCTTGTGACTTCATTTCAGCTCTGCCATAATTACACAACAATTAATTTATTGAGCTTGGTACATTTTTGCTGTGACAAGAAATTGATTTCTCAACAGAAAGACAGCTTGGTAGTCCCATAAATGTCAGCAAAAGGCTCTTCACGGTGTCTCAATAGCAATGAACAAGCACCTCCTGGAGGGGGGAGGGGCAGGGGGGGGGTGCCAGTTTTTGTAGCTGGTCTCTTTTTTTCAAATTGCCTACTGTGCTTGCACTAATCCATCTACCACAGGCACAGATGCTGCCGGATACCACACTTTTCTGCTGTGGGTGCTTGAGGTGAAACTTGCCTCTGTATGTACATAAAAGAAGAGGCCACATACCAGTGCTTCCCTGGTGTAAGAAAGTTATCCCTCCAAAATTACGGACTATCCACAGTCCATTCCAAAGTAACAACCCCACCACCATACATGGCGTGGTTGGTGTTAACTAATGGATAGAGTTTGTTTGCAACCAGTACCAATGTCACAAATTTTAATGAGGCTTTTTGCAAGGTTTAAGTGGAAAGTTTCTCATGCTTTCCCATGTTTTTACACAGACAGGGGAACATATGCATTCGTCGGATTGGCAGCAGCATTCACTCTCCCCTCCAAATGGAGCTTGGAAATTCTCAAGAGAACTTTGATTTTATGAGGATATTCACTTCCTAGTTCTTGTCTGCTGCTATTTGGAACCTTCTTACTGTACTTGAAGAAAGCAAGTTTCAGTCAGGCACTAGCACAATCCATTTTCTGAACAGCTCTCATTCAAATCATTTGTTTATGTCCTTGAATGCTCAGTTATCTGTATTAAATATTTGTCTCACACATCTTGATTTTGTGACCTCCCCAGATGTGGAAGTCGTTTTGATTTTGTTTCTTGCAGTATCCCAATTAAACATGAGGCCAACTGAGTTTAGAGTCACTTTAGTTTGCTACAATTTTCAGAACATTGCTCTGTATTACTCATTGTCAATTGTTCATTTGATTAGATTAAATAAAAGTTGTATTCTCTACCTGTCTTACATCTTGAGATCCCTAAGTACAAAATTTCCCTATGGTTAGCTGATCGTTAAATAATAAATATAACCAGTACTGTGTTTCTGGGAGGTTTGCTTCACTGTGACGAGTTTCCATCATGTGCAGTGGTCAGGCGCTATTTTTCTAAACAGATATAAAAGATACAGAGGCGTTAACAAGGGTCAAACACTAAGTTTCTACAGCAAGAATAGTTGGTGCACACCATCCATATCTGGCAGGCATTCCCCTATCTGCCACCTGCAGAGGTGCCCAGATGCGGTTCTTTATATATATCATATCTCATGAAGCCGCAAGTTACTGCAGCTTCTTCTTCTTCTTCTTCTTCTTCTTCTTCTTCTTCTTCTTCTCCTCCTCCTCCTCCTCCTTCTGTTGCTGCTGTTCCTCACTGCACCTCCAATCCAATCTAATCCAAAATATGATGTACACGAAAATTACATTTACCAATTATTTTGTACTGTTCCCACTGCTTTAGCATTAGTGTAGGTTGATAACATGTGGGCCTAAGTCAGTTACAGGTTAAGTAAATTTCTGATGGAAATTTGTTAATAGTACTTCTAGGATACAAATGATAACACAGATACACAGTCTTGGATTTTAGGACTATAGTCAAATCTCAATAAGAGAGAAAACTTTGTAAGCAATAAGACAGAAAACTCTATAAATGGAAGTCACCTGATTTGGGGTGAATGTGAGGAAAATATATCTAAACAGTTATTTTATCTGGAATTTTAAATATATACACAGCAAGATTGTTTCTATTGTTGAAGCACTTTCAGTTTTTGAAGAGGTAAACCAAATGTTTGTTTTTGTATGTCACGGGTAAGGAATATGTGGTTTTGATATGTCATGGGACAGACGTGAGGTTACCGTTCCTCTGAACGGCAAGAATTTTTAGGGGACAAAGACAAATGGAACAAACAGTGTCTATCTTTGAGGAAAATGTGTTGCATTCTCATTATGTCAAAGAGAAAAATGACAGTACTTCTGCTAAGTAATAAACTTAAAATTTTTGAATGTGTTCAAGGATGAGAAGTTATAAAGTGAGATTCTATGTGTGTTTGGCACACCTCAGTCCACATTTTATAAGACCATAAAAGACAAAAATAAGATAATATCTTGGTGCTCTGAGGGACATAAATGCATTAAGAAAAACAAAACTATTGAATTTCACGTCTCAGCACCCAATCAGGAAATGGATTAAACAAACCCTTGATGCACATATTCCCATCATTGACAGGAAAAGTTCACAATTTCCCTAGAGAAGTGGGAATACAGTTTTTTCAGCCATCAATGGTTAGTTGGATAGTTTTAAGAAACATACTGACTATGTTTGTAAGGAAATGGAGGGGGAAAGCATATCTGTCAACCAAGGCATGTGTACAAGCAGTTTACCAAAGATCTACTAGTCCTTTTAGACAGCTATCATCTTCAGGATAAAACATTTATGATCAAAGAAGCAGTGCAGCACAGACATAAACAAAGGGAGAGGTATCTCAAAAAAAAAGGACAAACTGCCTCTTTTCGTTATCAGAAACCGCACTGGCTTGACATACAATACAGGGACTGCACACAAGCAGATGGCCTGGGATAAGAGATCATGTTGGGTGGAGTGGGATGAGTAGACAGAGAGAGACAGAGAGAGAGAGAGAGAGAGAGAGAGAGAGGAGGATAGCAGAAGGAAGGGTTGGGGACAGGAGGAAGGAGAGACTAGTGGAGAAGCAGCATGTGCAGGGGCACCAGACCAATGACTTTCTGCAGTGTACAATGGAGATGATGTGGAGATGTGTCTTGGGAGGGGGTGATAGTGCAGAGGTAGAGGATATGGGAACAGTTGGTCAGAGGAGACAGAGTCCAGGAGGATTACGAGTGCAAAGGCTGTGTAGCAAGGAAAACTCCCATCTACACAGTCCAGAAAAGGTTGTGCTGGGAGAAGATGCAGATAGTATGGGTTGTGAAGCACACACTGAACTTGAGCATATTGTGCTCAGCAGTGTGTTCCACCACTGGGTGATGAACTCTGTTCTTGGGCACAGTTGGGCAGTGCCCATTCATTCTAGTGGATAGGTGGTTGTTGGTCATGCCCAAATAAAATTTTGTACAGAAATTGTAGCAGAGCTGGTATATGACATGGTTGCTTTCATAGGTGTCCCTACCTTTGATGGCATGGTATAAGCTTGTGACAGGTTTGGAGTAGGGTGAACAGGCATGTCTCGCACCTGGGTCTTCCAAAGGGATATGACCCTGGAGCAAGCAGGTCAGACTGTAACTGGCTTAGGGAGAGAACACAATATTGTGTACATGGGATGAGCAATGGAATACCACTTTGAGATTGGTAGGATCATGTCCCTTATTTCTGGGCATGATGATAAATGACTACCCCTAACAAAGGGTATGGTTCAGTTACTCCTGTCTGGGATGGCACTGAGTGATGAGGGGGCACTCTTTTGCAGCTGATTCTTGGAGCCAGGAGGAGGATTAAGGCTGTGTGAGGACATGGCATGGGAGATCTGTTTGTGGACTAAGTTTGGTGTATAGCACCTCCCTGTGAAGGCCTCTGTGAAACCTTCAGGACACTGGGAAAGGGATTTCTCATCACTGCAGATATACTATATATCCACGATTTTTTTTTGTGTGGAAGGGATTACAGCTGTCAAAACACATGTAGTGGTAGTGGTGGTTAGTGAGCTTAATATGGACTGCGGTGTCAATGAAGCCATCCAAGTGGTGGAAGTCGACATCCAGGTAAGTGGCATGTTGCGATCAGGAGCAGCAGGTGAAGTGGATGGGAGAGAAGGTGTTGAGGTTGAGAAGGAATGAAGATAGGGTGTCTTGGCCCTGAATCGAGATCATTAGGATATCATCAATGAAACTGAATCAGGAAAGTGCATTGCACTAATTCATTGGCTCCAGTGTGTTGCATGCCTAGCCTGTGCACCTGCTGTCTGTCCACCAGTCGTCCGTCCACTTGCTGCCCCTTCTTCCTGTACACAACAGTGCCTGTTGATGACTAAACACTTCTACTATTTGATGAGTGGTCTCCATTACTCCTACCATTTACATTTTGACCTAGTCTTCCATAGGTAAGTTTGCTATGCCTCTTTTCACATCAGTTTAATGTAGTATATTGGTATCCCATTTAATATGAGACTGGGAAAACAGCAACAGTTTTCCAGCTCTGACTACATGTGCCTGATGACAAACCATTACCTACGTTGTCAGGCTACAGTATAGTATTACAGATGCTAGCACAACATACCTTATCATCCAAAAAGCACAGATGCAACCTGGCATGATCCACAACTCTTGAAAAACGTTCAAGAGCACTTCATCTTCATCTACATCTACATCTACATCCATACTCCACAAGCCACCTGACTGTGTGTGGCGGAGGGTACCTTGAGTACCTCTATCAGTTCTCCCTTCTATTGCAGTCTCATATTGTTTGTGGAAAGAAGGATTGTCAATATGCCTCTGTGTGGGCTCTAATCTCTCTGATTTTATCCTCATGGTCTCTTCACGAGATATACGTAGGAGGGAGCAATATACTGCTTGACCCCTCGGTGAAGGTATGCTCTCAAATCTTCAACAAAAGCCTGTACCGAGCTACTGAGTGTCACTCCTGCAGAGTCTTCCACTGGAGTTTATATATCATCTCTGTAATGCTTTTGCAATTACTAAATGATCCTGTAACGAAGTGCGCTGCTCTCTGTTGGATCTTCTCTCTCTCTTCTATCAACCCTATCTGGTACGGATCCCGCACTGCTGAGCAGTATTCAAGCAGTGGGCGAACAAGCGTACTGTAACCTATTTCCTTTGTTTTTGGATTGCATTTCCTTAGGATTCTTCCAATGAATCTCAGTCTGGCATCTGCTTTACCGATGATCAACTTTATTGCTCATTCACAAAATCTTTGCACTAATAATGCACATGTTGTACTGAATCCAATTAACAGTACACTGTTCACTGAAACACTCCTGACTGATAAGCTCAGTGGCAAAAGGATTCATGTACAATGCTACTATATACTTAGTCTTCTGTTAAAACATTCAATCTCTTTTCACTTATTTTGCTGTAATACACTGTACAGTAGGTTACATATTTTTGTTTCAATAAGTGATTAACAATTTCGTTACATTAAGTATATTTAACAAATGCTATAAAATTTGTATGTTTTTTTTTTTTTTGTCCATTTCATGTGCCACAAGGAGCCTTGTCTTCAGCATCAAGGATCTTCTGGTACTGTTTGCTGACATTGAGATGCTGGACCAACTTGCAGCCAAGCCAACAGCCATGCAGCACAACAAGATGCTTCCAGTCATGTTAAGATGGTTGTTAATTATTATAAAAATGAAAACACACATTTTTTGCAAAAGTGTTGTATGCGTTAATGTTCCTACTCATGTTTGATTGCACTTATAGTATGCGTAAATTAATGTACCATCTTATTATGTGGCAATAGCGTGTATATTGCTAACATACAATAAAATGTTATGAGGTGTTAAATATTATTCAGTGGTCTTATGTTGAATTATTATTGAAGACCCTTTTATTTGAAATGAATGATAATTATTTAATGGAAGAAATATGATTTTCAAATAAATAGATCAGAATTAAAATTGAAGCCTAAATACGATGTCTAAATGTGTGTGAAATCTTATGGGACTTAACTGCTAAGGTCATCAGTCCCTAAGCTTTCACACTACTAAACCTAAATTATCCTAAGGACAAACACACACACCCACGCCCGAGGGAGGACTCGAACCTCCACCGGGACCAGCCACACAGTCCATGACTCCAGCGCCTTAGACTGCTCGGCTAATCCCGCACAGCAAATACAATGGCTAAATACCGTTATCAAATAATCTCTGGTTTGCTGAAACTTTGACTACTGATTTATGTGGAAAAATACTTAATGTGATCTGAGTTACAATGATTATGATATATCACACTGCCAGAAGTACGACATTTAGTTATCAGTAGCTAACTGGAGGAGAAGCATATCTGAAAGTGGAAAAAATAGTTTGGAATCTCATGGATCACTGTAAGTCATGACACAGCAGTTAATGAATGTCTCTGAATCTCTTGGCAATGCAGTCCTCGACTGCATGGAAATTTTTACGTGAATTTGATGATTTGTTTTTAAATCGCCAGATATCAACATTTATAGTGCCATTATTTGAGAGAAGCTTATCAATTCAATCATGCAGCATGATAATACCTTCACAATAATTTTGATATGCTCATCCTTGAAAGAGGCAAAATAGAACATGAAACTATAATACATGCAAGACACTACATTTAGCAAGATCAAAAAAATTACCAATGGAATTATTGCAGTACCAAATGGTGTGGGTCACATACTCATGTGGAAAAAGTATTTGAGCCAACTGTGGTAGCACAGCCCCAACAGGGTCATGCTGGTCTAGAGTGATTTATGCCACTCTCGTATTAAATGGGACACCTTTACCTCTGTCTAAGATTTTATAATTTTCTGAATGGATTAATTTTCTGCTTCTTTAGGAAGAGTTAGGGAAAATCAAAGCTAAATGCATTGTATAGTAATTTAATTGTTCACAGGTGTAAACAGTCTACCCATTAACTATAATAATAATGTGAAGGCTTCGATGACAAGAGAAACATATAGGGGATGGCTGATGGAAGATCCTAAGAAAATTAAGAACCAAGGAAGAAAAAACTCATTCCTTTCATTGACAATTGCTCTGCCCACTTGGATGTACCAACACACAAAATGTTACAGTCCTTTTTCCACCTGCCAACTCCATCAGTATGTTACAACAACTGGATCGGAGTTCATATGCATGTTTAAAGATTATTACAAATCAATTGTCAAACAGATTCTGATTGGCCTGGAAAATGGTCCTGCACTTCAAAAATTTTAACAAGAATAATACAAACACACATTTAGAACAAGACTGAAGCCAATATAGTTGAAGATCAATCTGGCTTTCTAGCAGGTAAGAGCATGGCAGAAGCTACCCTAAGCCTTTGCAGTATAACTGGAGAAAGCTTTAGGCTTTACACTGTCAACTAGAATTTTTTAAAGATCATTAAACTAGACTATATAGACAGGAGAATAATTAAAGAAATATACAGACAAACAGTGATAGTAAAGATAATAAACAGAAAAAAAGTTTGATTTCTTAATGGCGTTAGACAAGGTTGCAATATTGTCACCATTCCTATTTAACACCTTCATATAGAAGTAAGGAATGACTGCAAAGAATACTGTACGGATAACAGAATAAACAGAGAATGAATACAGATGCTAAGATTTGTGGATGACATAGTTGTAGTAGCTCAAGATGAAAGAAATCTTCAAAGTATCTTGGAAGTTTTGGATACAGTACTAAGGGATGATACAAAATGGAAATTAACTCAAAAAACTCAGAAATACTTTTTTGTGTGCACCAAGGCATCGGAAAAAGTAATTATTGAAATTACAGGAAGTAAAACAAGTCAGGGTCATAAAAATGTTTAGGAAGTAAGAGAAACAAAGATGGAACAAGTACTGAAGATATAAAACAAAGAATTAGAGAAGTAAAAACAATATTCATGAATAAAAGAAAAAGGTTTTGATCAAACAACATTGACGTGAGGAAAAAGGTGGTCAGAGCTGCATTTGGAGTGTAGTACTTTATGGCTGTGAAACATGGACAACATGCAAAAACCTCTTGAAGCTTTTTAATTATGGTGCTGGAGATACCTGTTAAAGATGAAGTGGAGAGAGAAAACCACCAACCAGGCAGTCCTTCAGAGAACTGGCAAAGGAATGTCATTTATGAGAACAAGAGAGTGAAGAAGATACAAGTGGATTGGTCACATGACATGACAAAAGCCTTTCATTGTAAATGTTCTAGAAGGAACAATACACAGATAGTTAGGCCAAGGAAGACAGTGATTGGTATTTTTACAACAGGCCAGGCATAATGCAGGAGTCTCTAATCAAGTAAAACATGAAGAAGTTAGATCATAACAGATCCAGATTGAGAGCTAACAAACAATTGAATGATGATGAGACAGACGAAATAAAAAACATATTACTGAGCTTCCAGCTGAAGCAGCTGGTTTAAAGTAGACTTCTGAAAGCTCAAGAAACATTGTACCAAAATGTATTTTAATGAATTTCTAGTATGGCAAAGCTAATACATTAATACGATATAGATTATATTCATGTTGTTCTACCTTTTCAATGATGGTCTCCCTGACTGTACTGACATATGAGTGATCTGCTGTCTCAGGCAGCACAAAGCATTCAGCACGAGCATTCTTGTTTGCCTTTGATGCAGTATTAAGCTTCCGATATTTACTAGTTGTGCTTTGAGTCCTCTCACGATGCAACTCTTTCTCGCGCAACTCCTTCACTGTTATTTTTCTTCCTAGTTTCTCAGACAACTTCTCAAGATACTGCTGGCTCACTTCCTCACCCCTCCCAACCCATTCAGGATCTGGAACAGTTGGCAGTACTCCTTTCTGCTGCAGCTGCTGTCTCTTGTACCTATAAATAAAGTACAGGTGCAGAGATGTAAATTAAAGAATTAAAAAGAACACAGTTTAGTAAATTAATTTGTTTCATAAATAGTGAATGGAGAACAAAATACAAAAAATGAACACAATGTGGTAGTGCTCAGAGGGAGATTCTGTTTTGTGCTGAGGAACGTGAATATTGAGAAATGAAAACATGATGCTGGACAGAGGCAACTAATGTGCTTATCTTGTCTTGTTCTGGACACACATTGATCATTCATTATAGTTCCAGTCTTTACATCAATGCCAGTGGCTGAGCAATTGCCAGTGGCTAAGCAGTTAGGTTGTACCTGATCTAAGCAAACATGGCTTCCGCTGGGAATGTTTTTGGTAACCCATCGCCTAAATTATCATCAAATGTTGAGTTAAAAGTATGACTCAGGGCACAGTCTAATGCAAAACTTGAATCTACTTTCCATGAAACAGACATCATGGTATAACCTAATCATGCCAAGTATGGGACAAGGGCTTTGGCTGAAAGCTAAGTATGTTACACTATTTTTATTGTGTCTCTCTGCAACTCAATGTGTCATCTTTATGATGAGTAACAATCTATCCTTTTCATAATACTGAAAATATCATTCATTCATTCATTCATTCATTCATTCATTCATTCATGTTCCGCTGATCCAATCTAGGAACAGAAACTTCAGGGATGTGGAACAAGTCACGGCATACATTAACATAACACAAGCAAATCATAGAGACTAAATCTGTGTACAGTATTAACAACAACCTCTCACTGTACTGCTCATTGTTAGTCACACTTATGTCAGCTAAAATTTCATCAAGTGGTTGCTTTTAAAAAAGCTGCTGCCTCCTTAGTTCTATTAAATATCCTCTGTTTATTTCATATTGGTAAGTTAATATCAATTTTTTTCAAAAGCCTATTACACTGAAATGTAACTAGTATAATGTCTTATTATTTACAGCCTAATATTTACTAAGATTATAATGAAATTTTTTCTAAAGAAAGTAGTTAGCTACACCAATCAATGCTAAATCTATTTACAGTACATTATTACATGTCATGCACATTTACAATGAACTCTGCTGCTTGCATGTAGCCTACACATATTTTCAATCCTTGACACTAAATATTCAGATTATTTATAGAAATGTGACACAACATGTATCTTAATAAAGTATGTTTGCAATTTTCTTCATAACTCAGTGGGGTTCGTAGTGTCTTACACTGTATTAAACAGGAGCTTGTTGAAATCTTGGCATCAGAATACATAACTCCACTCTGAACTGTAGACAAGGAAGCAAAGTCTACATGAAAATTAGTTTTTTAACTTCTATTATCATTGTGTACATTGCAGTTCAGCAGACTGATTTTTATTGTCAGTAACATAAGTAATTAAGGATTAAATGCAATATGAAGTGATGATGAATTTCACAATCCTTAAAAGGTCTCTGCAATATGTGTAATTAACTACTTTACGCAATATTTGTACTGCTTGCTTATGCTGAATAAACACTTTATTTACTCTACACATATTTGCCGTGTTATCTGCTGAGAGGATCAGTGAAAATATTCCTTTCTACTATAAAGTTTATTTCAGTCAATGCTTACATACAATTTTTAGTGGATATACTGATTTGAACAGAACAGCCCATAAACATTTCTTGACCGATGGCTGCATCAATGTGTGCCAGAAGTCAAGTGTCATTAAGGCACCTACCAGACATTTATATGAAAGTAAATCCACAGTTTGAAATTTTCAAACAAAATGACCTAGTCCATGCCAACTAGAATGGATTCAAAAAATCAATTATCCAAAATCCAACTTGCGCTTTTCTTGCACAAGATCCTGAAAGCCATGAATAAGGCAGTTAGATAGCTGCACTGTTTCTTGAGCCTTGAAAATCATTTGACTCAGTGTGACATCACCATTTATTATTATAAGTATGATCATACACGGTATCAAACAAATTTTTTGACTGGATTGAGGATTTCTTGACAGGGAGTACACAGCTTTTTATTTTGGATGGAGAGTCAAAACATGAAGAAACTTCAGAAGTACACGTGACTCCTGCAGTTCACAGTGAAAATTAATGACCTGGCAAAGTATACTAATAGTAAACTAAGATTTTAGCAGAATATGCAGTTAACTACAATTATATACCCAGTGCCATCCAAAAGGAGCTGCACAAATATCTAGTCAGCTCTTTATAAGATTTAAATATGGTACAAAGATTGGTAACTTGCTTTAAATGTACAGGAATGTATAATTCTGAACTTCACATAACGTAGTACTCAATGACAACAATATCAGTGAGTCAAATTGATATCTGTTAATTCATACTTATATGTGAGCGTAACAATTAGTGTGAATATGAAAGTGAATTATGGCTTGAGCTCTGTTATTTGTAAAGCAGGTGGCATATTTGATTCTTGGGTAGAACAGTAGGAAATACAATCAGTCTCTAAAAGAAGTTGCTTACAAAAACATGTGCAATCTTGCCTAGAATATTTCTCAAGCACGTGGAATCCTTATCAAATAAGATCAACCAGTCATACTGGCATGTATCAAGGACAACGAAAGTACAGACATGCTTGTTTAGGTCACAGAAGACTGACACAAATGGTGAGGAATCTGAGCTTCCGGATGTTTGAAAACGGACATCAGCTATCCCATGATAGTTATTTTACACAGTTTCAAGACACAGACTAAGTGAGGAATCTAGGGAGCATTAATTTAAGTAATTATAAAATGGTCAGTGTCTATTGTAGGAAACAACAAAATGGTGGGGGTGTTGGTATTTATGTCAAAAATAATGTCCAGTGTGAAAAAATTGATTGAGTAGGTAAACTTGTATGTGAGATGGTTTTTGAAATAGCTGCAATAAGAATAAAGCTTAGAAATAGCAGTTTAATAATAGCTAGACTGTACAGATCCCCTAACAGTAACATGGAAGAATTTTTCTGTCATTTAGAGGAACTTGTTGACAAACTCCCGCCTCATAAAAAACAGACTATAATAGTAGGGGATGTGAACATAAACTTCTTAACTAATAGTATAAAACATCTTAGCTATATTGATATTTTACAGTCCTATAATTACACCTGTGTGAATTCAACACCAACAAGAATTACATATGACTCTCAGACATGATGGCACCGATAGGTCAGTGCACTGCTGCATCAGTCTCAGTAGAAAAGCAATTTTATAATACCCCGTCATGTGAAAAATGTAAAAAAGTGTAATGAAGGGCATCCTGTGTGTCAAGTAAGGCTTCTGGTTACATGAGATGTGTGCGAACATAAACCTGAAGTTCATAAATGAAAATATTTGTTGGACCTGTGGTGATTGTGTGTGTGATGAACGTGAAGATCTTCTCAACATGGTACACACAAAAAAAGAAATTATCAAATTATTAAATAGTGATACTGAAACCCACGAGAAAGAAATAGCATTCCTGAAACAAGAAAACAAAAAACTCTTAAGTGAAAAAAGTTTGTGGTCTAGTGAAAACAGTGAAACAGTGGTGGAAGGTAGTCACAAAAACAGTTGTATTGATATTGTTAAATGTGATTTTCAAACCAAAGAAAGTGTTAGTTATGACAAAACAAATGTAATATCAAACTCAGAATATGTTGAAACTAAAAATAAATTTATGTGGACTACAGTAAAGTCCAAAAACATAACACAAAACTGCCAAGAAAGTGGAAAACAAAAACAAAGCACTTGAAACGGTGTGCTAGTTACATCGAATAAGTTTTCAGCATTACACTCAGCCAGCGAAACAGTGAATAGTGTAAGCGAAAGTAAATATAACAAATCCTCTGATAAAAGCCAAAACAACAATTAAAAAAATAAAAATAAAAATCTAATGCCTGGAAGCACAAAAAAGTTATTACTGTATGCAGACAGCCATGGAAAAAACCTTTAAGCTCCCCTTCATGAAGCTTTACACAATGAATATTCTGTATTCGCAAAAGTTAAACCCAGAGCTACATTAAGTGCTGCAGTCAAGAATTTATCAGAAACAAGCAATCTGAAAAAAAAAGACAACCATTTTGTAATCATTGGTGGCGCCAACGATATTTACAAAAACAAAAGTCAGTCATCACTGACAGTTTACAGGAAGTTATTGCCAAAACTATACAACACAACTGTTACCATAATAAACCTACCAGTGTGACATGATCTCCCCCAGTGGTCGTGTGTTAAAACAGAAATTGAGTGCTGTAATTTAAAACTTCAGAAACAACCTAAAAAACTAAATCATGTGCACTTGCTAGACAGAAGCAAACTAAAACATGAAGAAGATACCAGGCATGGACTCCACTTAAATAGAAATGGAAAGCTCAAGTTAATGAACCAGATACCAGAACTTTGTAAGGAGCAGCATAAAACCACAGACCCAATCATCTTAGATTATAATCAATTAGTTTTTTTAGGCTCAGTTTCAAGCAACACTATTTTACTGAACTAAGCCCCTGGATTGGAAAGAACCCTGTTCACATGCCGAAGAAACCGACGTTGAAGTGAGTAAATTGTCATTACAATGCAGTGTTAAAGACTTGTGTAATAATTTGACTGATTCAGAATACCATGTCACAAAGTGTTGTAAAATATTGATGCCCTTTAGGATAATGCATCTAAATGTGCAGTATCTTAGGAATAAACTCAATTTGCTGCAAGTATTTGTGGATGAGAATTCACCACACCTGTTAGTAATTACAGAACATGGACTAAAAGATAATGAAATTAAGTATCACAAATTAGATGGTTGTGTGTTGGCAGATAGTTACTGCAGGCAACAACACAAAGGGAGTGGAGTGGCAATATTTGTAAATGAACATCTTCCATTTAAGAAAATCTCATTTGTTGAACAGTACTGCAAAGAAGGAACAATTGAAATGGCTAGTGTTGTGGTCCACATAAACACCCATCCAAGCAGGTTAACTAAACATAAAGTTATTAGTATGTACTGCTCACCAAACACAGATGTGTTGTGCTACCTTGATAGACTTAACAGGGCAATTAGACAATCAGGCCACACTGGCCTTAGACTTAAATATTGATGCAAACTCCTGTAGTATAACCTATTTGAAAAGAACAGATATATTAAACTCATATAATCTCACAAAGATAGTGAACACTGACACTAGAGTAACAGTGTCAAGCTCCAGTAAGATAGATTATGTAATAGTCAACAAAAGTGTAAAAGACAGTGTTAACTTTCATTACTCACATCAATATCATCAGGCGTTCAAATATTTATGGTTTGCTGTACCAACAGCAACTAAAATAATTGAGAAGAAGTGGATCCAGAATAGCACCAACATCAGCGCCTCCAAAACTAAGTTAGCAGAGGAGAAATGGGACACTATTTACCAAACTAAAGGGTCAGACAACAAATAGGAAAAATTTTATAGGACAGTGCTGGAGCATTTTGACTGCTGCTGCCCACTCAAAAAAATAACCAGGGTACAAACCAACTCTCGTCATGAAAGTAATACTAGGCTGAAACTTACACCAAAGATGATTAAGTTAATGCAGAATATATATGATCTTGACTGTTTATGCAAGGAAACAAAGCTACATATATTTAAGGAAAAGTAAAACCAAGCCAAAACACTTTTAAGACAGACCTTTTACACTTGAGGAAACAGATAAACAATGATGCAATAACCCACTGAGCCAACATAGGTAAGGCATCCTGGAGACTAATCAATAAGCATCGTACAGCCACCAGCAAGGGACAAAGTGCACCAGCTAGCATTAGGCATGAGGGCCATTTACTAAAAGATCCAAATGAAGTATGTAATTTATTCAATAAGCAGTTTATCTCTCCTTTTGACCAACCAGCCCCTATTATAGATCTACAGGCAGGCACACCAAATAATGTCATGGATGGTGAATCAACAGGAAATATTTAACACTATGCAAAAGCTAAAGAACAAGCATTCATCTGGATGGGATGTTATCGCAAGTGTGGTGTTAAAGAAATGTGCCAAGGAAATTACTAAACCCCTTACCTATCTTATCAACTACCATATTAATGAAAACATATACTCAAATGTCTTAAAATAAGTGTAATTCAGCCAATCCATAAGAAGGGAAGTAAAGAAGAAGTTTCAAATTATAGACCAATATCACCAACCCCCACCTTCAGTAAAATATTTGAAACAGTTATCCTATCACAACCCACAACATTTTTCTCAAGACACAAAATGCTTTCCGAATCAAATGGTTCAAATGGCTCTGAGCACTATGGGACTTAACATCTGTGGTCATCAGTCCCCTAGAAATTAGAACTACTTAAACCTAACTAACCTAAGGACATCACACACATCCAGGCCCGAGGCAGGATTCGAACCTGCGACCGTAGTGGTCACATGGTTCCAGACTGAATTGCCTATAACAGCGGCCGGCTGCTTACCGAATCGCAGTATGGGTTTAGGAAAGACCTATGCACGATCACTGCTGTTACCAGATATTTCCATGAAGTGTATAGCAATATAGAACGGGGTATTCACACAGCCGGAATATTCCTTGACCTGAGAAAAAGCTTTTGACTCAGTAAACCATGAGCTTCTCTTAAAAAAATTGCGGGCGTACAATATCAGCGAAGCTTCTATCCACCTATTTGGTGAATCGGAAACAGTGTACCAAACTTACACATCAAATTTACAATAAGATCTTAACCTTTAAATTCACAAGTGAAACAGTGACACAGGGAGTAGCTCAAGGCTCAATTCTTGGACCTTTCCTCTTTTTAGTATATATTAATGATGTTGTACATCCCATTAACTCACACATTGTAAATTATGCTCATGACACCTCAGTTATATTTCATGGTAAAGATTGTGAGGAACTGAAATTCTAAGCAAGTAATGGGATACCAGAATTACGTTAATATTTTCATGCACAAAGATTAAAAGTCAATGCAAAAAATCCCAGATGCTAATATTTACATCTGGCAGCTCACACCACTCATGTGTAAATGAGGTATGCGGCATAGTGGCGGAGGAAGCAAATGAGTGTAAATTTCTAGGGGTCTATCTGGAATCAAACCTCCGGTGGATTAGCCACATTAACGCTGTATGTAAAAAAGTCAGCAATGGGCTGTGTCTTCTTAGCCAACTATCCAAAATGGTGCCCACCCACACACTTAAATCTGTGTATTATGGGGCAATCTATCCCCATCTTAGCTACTGTATAGAAATATGGGATTGTGCTGCAGACATTCACCTTAACAGAGTACTAGGCTATAAAGACTCTTACCGTGATGTTTTCAGACAACACAAGTACTTCACCATATACTCTTTGTATCTTTATAAATTAATTACTTTTTTTGTCTCACAGAAAACTGAAGTAACTAAATGTAGTGGTATACATGACCACAACACCAGGTCCAAAGAGAATTACTACAGACAAAGAACAAGATTAAAAATGACGGATCAGAGCCCATATACTAATGGACTGCTATGGTATAATAAACTGCCAGAGTCCATGAAAAACAGTAATAAAAAGCAATTCAAATTGAAACTAAAAGAATTCTTAATTGAAAAGTGTGTATATTCACTCAACAAATTTTAAATGGTTAAGTTTAAGAGCTGTAAAATAACGTATAAAAAATTTACTGTTTAATTAATGCCTGTAAGGTAAAATCTAAACATATTTTATATTTGTAAATGTACTTGACATTTGTATAAGCCATCATATTGATGTCTCCACAGCAAAAAATCTAAATTAATAAATATATTAACCATGTTATTAAAAACTTAAGACAGGAAGACCTTGTAGTTAGAACTGTTGAGAACCACATTTCAGATCATAGGGCATTAGTCCTAGAGCTTCTTACAGACAAAAAAATAGGATCTGATGGGGATCTATTTACCTATGAAAGAAAGCTTGACTATCATGCATTAAAGGGATTCCTGGCACACATAAATTGGCATCAGGCAGGCCTATATGAAATACATGATCTCAATGAAAAGTGAGAAATCTTATACAACATTAACCCATTGTCTTAATCAAGTGTGTCCAGTGGTCAAAATACTAAAGAAAATTGACAGTTCCAAGAATCTTAAATTTGCACGTAACATGATAAAATTAAAGGAAGATACAAAGGACTTATATATTCTTTTTAGAGACACCAAACTGCAGTACTTCCAAACTAAATACAAAGCCTGTAGTAAACCTAAAGGGAATCACTTAAGACTTTAAAAGCATAGATATATGCTGAGCAGACGAGGCAATCTATTAATTTTACCAAAACAGTGTGGAGTGTAGTAAATAAGGAAAGAGGAGGAAGCGCCAATGCAGTGTGCAATAACATAATAATAAGTGACAATGAAAAATTGCTGAGTGACCCAAAGGAAGTCTGTGAGAGATTTATATATCAGTTTACTAAGATGAGCAGACAGAATGTGGTCGATACACCACAGGTGCTGAATCCCAGTAATGGCAGTAATTTATTCCTTCTGAGGTGTGTTACAGAACTGGAAACCTTGAAAACCATTTCCAACTTAAAAGCAAATACATCCAGTGGCTGGGATGACATCTCAGCGAAATTTCTGAAAGAATGCAGTAATGAATTAATAAAGCCACTACCATATTTAATAAACAGTTCTTTCAGTCGGGGGTCATTTCCTGACCTGATAAAAGTCACTAAAATAAGACCAGGGCATAAAAAGGGACTAACTACAGATAAACAAAATTATAGGCCTATTTCATTGACATCAATACTTAGTAAGCTATTGGAAAGGCTACTTCTTGATCAAGTTGAATCATTTTTCTGTAAGTACAAACTATTAAAAAACTGTCAGCATGGTTTCAGGAAGGGCCAGTCTACAATAACAGCTGCAGCAACATTTTTGCAAGTGTTACTGAATAAACTTGATGGTGGAAACAAAGTTGTTGACACCTTTTTAGACCTATCCAAGGCTTTTGAGTCTGTAAATCTTCTAGATAAATTAGAAACTTATGGAGCCAGAGGAGTAGCATTAGATATGTTAAGATCTTACCTTGCTGACAGGAGATAATGTGTAAAGCTGTATTGTACAACTGGAAACATAAACAAACAGTTAAATCATCTTATAGAATTCTTAACTGTGGAGTCCCTCAGAGAAGCATTATTGGTCCTTTTCTGTTTATTGTGTACATCAATCATATAATAATTCAAACCTAGTAAATTATGCTGATCTTTCTTAAGTTGGGGCTCTACAAAACAGTTAGCAGTGCAAAATAATGCAAGGAACATTAGCCTCATCACAGAATATCTCACTAAAAACAAATTGGCGCTAAATAAGGACAAGACAATTCTGATGGAGTTTCTGGAAAATTAAAAATCAAGACAAGTGGATACAGAACCAGAGCTATCATTTGAAACAATTGATAAACCTAAATTCCTGGGTATTATAGTAGACGAACATCTTACATGGAAGGAGAACATCAGCTACATGTGTAAAAAATATCTACCGTAACACCTACCTGCTAAAACGCCTTTCTAGGATAATAGTGCAACTTGTTTTAAGACAAATCTATTTTGGAATTATACACTCCCACTTGCAATATTGTATTGAGATTTGGGGTGGGGCACCAACAGTATTTATGGATAGGGCTTTTAGAGCACAAAAGAACAATTAGGATTATAGTTAATATTAATAAGCATCAGTCCTGTAGAGAATATTTCATTAAGAATAACATACTAACAGTATATTCATTGTTATGTTCTCAGAACTATACTGCTGGTAACAGAAAATATGGTGCATAGTGTAATCAATAGTGAAATCCATAACTATAATACAGAAAAGAGAGGATTAGCACATAAAATTTAGTAATAAAAGAGCAATAGATCATAGTCCACTTCCTGATGGAAGATATTTTTATAACAGGTTTGCAAATAATATAAAATTGTTAAAAGGAAACCTATTTAATACAAAATTAAAGCAACTGTTAACTGATAAATGTTTGTACTCCATCAAAGATTTCTAATGTTACTGTGCATAATTTATCTTTACTTCCGCACTTTTTTGAATGATCTTATGTTTGTAAACTGACTATGTTCACGACTGTTAAGTTATTATGGACAAATAAACAATTTATTTATTTATTTATATTTACTGATAGTCTTCTATTCATTGCACCCACAAGGACCATAAAGACAAGATTATATTAATTAATTAATTGCAGCACACACAGAGGCATTTAAATAGTTACTTTTACCGCTGTACATACACAAATGTAAGGAAAAGAAATCGTAACACATGGTAAAATGAGAAGTGCTATTGCCACACACTTCGCAGTGGCTCACAGGGTATGGATGAAGATGTATACAATGGTTTTCATATTTTTCTGCAGCAAGAAGAGCTTCCTTTCATTATTTTTAATTTACTTTCTTCTGTCCTGTTATTTACGCAGGAAATGGAAAAAATAGATCTTAACAATTAACCTCCTTACAACTGGAATAATAAAACTGACAACAAATTGAAATGGATTGAGCCATCAACCTTTCACCCTATTGTAGTTCCTCTTATTAACATCTTAACTAGGAAAAATTAAGTGTATCAGTAGGTATGTATTTGAACAGAGATTTTCTCATATGGGGCAACTGCAACATTCACATGCAGTAATTAAAAAACTGGCACTGTAATCTACAATTTGTTGTTTGGTTTGGTGTTAAGAGAATAAACAGCTAGGTCATCAGTTCATCACTTGTGGGATAGTGCTTCCGGAGTGGATAGCATCAGCCAGAAATCCGATTAAATTGTGACAGTTTGTAGGAATGGTGAAATTAAGGCAATGAGACCAATATTGATGCCAGAGGTAAGAAATGACTGGATGATATGAAATAAAAGTATATGAGCTGAGCCAGTCTGCAGGTAAGAGAGCAGACAACCCTCCTACTACAATCCCCCCCCGTCATTTGCAGTGAGAGTAACCTACGTATATCTGAACCCTTGCTGACCCAACTCATGGTTAAGACAGTAATGGCATTAACAATTCCAGTCAGGTTGAGAGGAGATCTATAATAGTAAAAGTGGAGAGGTTCAAAGCTTAATGAACACCAGTGAGCTCTACAATTGTAAAACAAGATGAGAGAAATAATTGGTTTGGAAGGTGGGTGAGTGCAATCGAGATTTTCCCAGGGCCAGAATGCAGCATGAGGCACCTCTCACACAACTATAACACCCCGATTCAACATAGGCAAAATGTTAAAGATGAGAACTGAACAGTGTTATAGAGGGCAAGAAAAAAACCTGTTCAACTGTTCTTTCATCATCAGCTAGTATCTAGGATATGCAATTATTAATGCCTTGCATTTATTCGAGTGCTATATGAGGGGGCACTCCTAAACATGTAAAACAGAGTGAGGCAGAAAATTAAAAATCAGAGTAAAAGAGGAATGGCCACGACAGCTGGTTGAGGAGGTAGGGTCGAAAATAAAAACAGCTTTCTTAGGGGAAATGAAGACCACTTCTACTGCCAGTACATCATCTGCCACCATTATAGCGGAAAAAAACCTGATGGCCACCCTTGGCATGGAGAGCCAGGAGGAGAGCAGTTCCAACAGCATGTGAGCTGTTGTCTGTCATGCTCATTACACAAGATAAAACTATGGGTTAATTTGGTATGACATATGCACTGGCATCATAGAATGGTGGATTTCTTCTGGAATGAAATTGTGGAAGAACATCATGCAGTTGTAGTCTCCCTGATAGTAGTGAGCTTACTAGAGGAGGTAGTAGCTCACCAGATGCTGTCGCATCAGTAAGTGAGTGCAAATCCACACCTGGGTTCATTAGAGTAAATATTAGATGAGCAATTACTTCTCCAGCCAAAGGATCAGCCAGTTCATTCTCCTGGACACTCACATGACTTGGGACCCAGAAAAAGGAACCAAGCAGGTTGTACAACTAAGGTGGTCAGACAGGAGGTCATGAAGCAGATATCACTGTCTGACAAGAGCAACATTGATCAACAGCCTGCACACCACTCACCAAGTCACTACAAATTAAAACAGTGTCGAGTGACATCTGTTTACTGAAGCATAGGACTCTGTTAATGGCCATCTGCTCCACCACAAAATAGATATTCTCAGCAATGAATGTGGTTCCTGACTAATGAGAGAGGTGAAAGCTTATCCTGTCCTATTCATGGTTTCAGAGACATCAGAGCAAATGACAAGCATCCTGATGTCCTGCAGAACTGAGAATAACAAACACCAAAAGGCTATGTCGGCACTTAAACGTTAGGTTCTTGACCTAAATCAGTCTAATTCATGGTCTGAGTACCACCCAAAGAGAAGTGGATGGGAATACGGAGGAGGGGGGTGGGGAGGCAACTTTTAAGGAGGGAAGGTGGAGGAAGATCCACCTGAGGGTGACCGACACACACTATACCAAAAAAGAATTTGATAAACTGGATGATTAGGAAATCATCGTACAGTGACTGTGCAAGAGAGCTAGGGGTGGTACTCTTGGAACTGAAAAGTTAAGGTCCTCGCGTCTATAAGGAGTGTGTCTATGAGATCTTCTGAAAAGTACTGGTGACCAGTCTTGCTCCACTATGACATACCTGATCCAATAATTTCAAATTTGAATGTGCCATTGAACCACAGACCTGGAAACCACAGTCCAGTCAAGATGAGAACACAGCCCAGTAAATATGGAGTAGAGTAGCATGATGTTCACCCCCAAAGGTGTGGTCAATGAAGCAAAGAGTGTTACGCTTCTGCATGCATCTAGTCTTAAGTTAATGAATATGGGGTCATTTCAGGTTTTTATCAAAGAACTGTACCAAAAAATCAGAACTGAGTTACAATGTCCAAGTGCTGGACAGCCAAGCAGTGTTCAGCATTGAACTAAAGCATGCCATGACAACAGAAATGCATTATTAGTGTATTAGCAGGATACAACTCAAAACCATGGGAAAGGGTCAAAGGGCTCTTTGTAGTTAATGTTCAACTGAGTCTCCCAATTGGGAGCCATACAAATGCAAAAATCATCAATATACAAAGTGAAGGTATCCACTGGTCCAACACAGCTCACCAATTGTGATAAGGAAGAATTTAACAATCAACATGGAACCCTGAGGGAAGTAATTCTAGTAAGACAGGTGACTTCTACAACCTCGTTGATACAATATGGTGGACAGTGTGTGAGAGTGACAGCAGAGGTACACAATAGCAAGCTGGCCCTGCAGAGGGCCTGACATGACAATCAGTCCATCTAGCAGTGACTAATAACTGATACATCAGAAAGTGATTGCTGACAGTAACCACAGTAGTGAAACAACAACACTAGGGCAAGAGATCATAAGGTCAGTACCTGGGAAGGTGCCATTGGGAGGCGGGTGCACACAATGGGTAGAGGTACTATCGTTGAGTGGTCACAGATCAAGGTTGGAAAGAAGTTGGTCAATTAGAATGCCATTACCAGACACTGTAACAGACATTCACACTCGCACTGCTATTGCTTGAAATGTAGAATGAAAGGGCATCTGAACACTGACAACATCTACGTTCAGGCTCTTATTAGGATACAGTTACACAAGTGGCACCAAGTTTCTTGTAAGAGAGTAACACTCAGGACTGGATAGCAGTCACTGTTTTAACTAAGACAGAACCACTTCCTAGTTTAGAAAGGAGAAATATTCCTCCAAACATATTTTTGTTATTAACTACAAAGGACTGTCCATCATTACAAGTGCAAGCCAGGAACTGAGAGAAACACATTCTGCAGCTCGCTTGATTTTGACTTTTGTTTTCCTGGGGCCACAACAATTTGTACTGAAATAGTCAGATCCTTCTGAAGAGACTGCTTGAGTATCACAGCCACCAGATGATAACTTAGGTCTTTTCAGTGTGTATGATATCCCCCATGGTGCTATCTCTTCTGGTTGAGGGCTCTCGACCCAAGCGCCACCCAGGCAGAGCAATGACCATCTGGCTTGATGGTCATTGTCCAAAGTCTCCAAAAAGACAGACACCTACTCCTTGGTATGCACAGAGAGGTAACAACTCAGTCATCAATGGCACGTTCCCTGTGTTGGCCAGTGGCTACCACCTTAGGGTACCTGATGACCTCTCACATGTTAGATACCGCGTGACCTTACCTGTGCAACCTGTAGTTCTGTATAATTTTGAAAAATTGGAGGTCAATTCCAGATGCCAATAACAACCATAAGCTAATTAAAACATGTTTGGGAAAATAATGTTCAGAAAAAAATGGGAGAAACCATAACCTTGTCCTACAAAAAAGCCATGTCATCATAAGGAATCTGTCCTACAGAAGAAGTAATGCAATGGAGTGGAGCCCCACACTTGCCATACATATACGCATTAAAGAGTTTGAGCCCCTGAGGGGATCCAATTTATATCTCTCAGATATTTATTAAATCCCACTTCTCCCACTTCCACTTAATATCCCACTAACATGTCTAGGCCAGTAGTGAGAATCTCACACAAGAAGGCAGAAAAACATGATGTTAAGCCATAAACATCCCTTTGATGATGAAGTGATTAAAGGCACAGCAAAAGCCCATGTAGAACAATGATGGAGAAGGAAATCAGCTACATTCATTCAAAAGAATTGTCCTAGAATTTAACTTAACTAATTTAGGGAAAACATGGAAAATATCATTAGCTAGATTATCTGAACTGATGGCTGAAAACATAAGCGGTGGTGGTGTTTTGAGCATGCACGGGTGCTTTGTGTGTGTGTGTGTGTGTGTGTGTGTGTGTGTGTGTGTGTGTGTGTCTTTTTGGTGTCACATGGGAGGGGGGAGTGGAGGCACCATCAACACTTGCTCCATGTCTGTTGTCCAGATTCTGGACATGTGAATAACTGTTCATGACCCATCTTCGCTGATGATTCACTTCGCCTCACAGCACAAATGCTTGCTTGCTCTCCTTCCCCATCTGCCCCCCCCCCCCCCCCCAATCTCTCTCTCTCTCTCTCTCTCTCTCTCTCTCTCTCTCTCTCTCTCTCTCTCTCACACACACACACACACACACACACACACACCCTCTCCCTCCCTCCCAACTCCGAAGAATGTGTGTGTGTGTGTGTGTGTGTGTGTGTGTGTGTGTGTGTGTGTGTGTGTGTGTGTGTGTGTGTGTGTGTGTTAACAACATGTAAGCTTTACTAATCATTAACTAGGTGCTCTTGCTGTTGTTATACAATAACTATGCCTTCCAACAGCATGCAGCCCTGATAGATTCTTTTCATGTCTGCTCCACCTCTTTAAGATACCACCACCACCACCACCACCACCATCTCCTAGGTGCATTAAAATGTAGATATCTACTACATCCACTACAGACTACTCCCAGTCCTTAAAGACCTCTCTTCCTAGGTAGTGGTGATTCTACACTTGAAGGTCACATGTCAATGAACAAAATAAATACAGAGAAGTAATACAGAACTGGTGTGGAACTCATGAAAGCTTGCCCACAAAAAAATGTATTTTGTATTAATGGAGTACTATATGAATTATAATACTTCCATCTGACTATAATACACTACACGCTAACAATACAAAAACAACAACATTAATGACTACATATTGTACCTGCCTAATGTATATACATCTGTCGCATACAGTTATGAATTTGCTGCTTTTCATTTATATCAAGCATACTGCGATCATGGAAAGACAGCCAAAGAAACATAGCCATTTTGTGTTTGGAGGTAATTAAGTTCTCACACACAAAATTTCAGACTCGATTTTTAATCCCTTGTATCTTCTGACAAAAACTACATCTCTTTTAATATATGTAAATTACACCAGATAATTAGAAATTATCTGTTCCTCATATCATAATGAAATGGTAACTTGTAAATGCAATAATTAAAGTCATCCCATAATCATTGTCACTGACACTGTCATGGCACTGCCATGGCATCCTCCTGTGCCAATCTGTTTATAGGGCATCTAGATGAAATCTTCATAGCCTCCCAAAATGTCAAATTGATGATACTTTCATTATCTATACTCACAGCTAAGACACCCAACCCTCATTCCTTCACAGTCTCAACATCTTGCCTCTTATTTGCTTCACCTGGTACTCATCAAACCAGTGTTCCACCTTCCCATGTGTTGACCACCTCCTCTCTGATGGCTCCAGCTACACCCACCAACAAACAGCAGTATCTGCATTTTGGCAGCTGTCATACCTTCCACTTAAAAAAATCCCTCCTACATAGCCTGACCAACTGGGGACAGTGTTTCTGTGGTGACAAGGACTCTCTTGACCAGAATGCTGATGGTCTCACCAAGGCCTTCCCCAGACTTAGTATGCAAACAGATCTCTCGTGACATCCCCCCCCCCCCCCCCCCAAGAACCAGAAGAACCAGTTACAGAGGAGTGCCCCTTCGTCACCCTGTATCACCACAGGCTGGAACAACAGAACTACATCCTTTTCCAGGGTTTTGATTACCTGTCATAATGCCCTGAAATGATGCATTTACTACCCAAGGTCTTTTGCACTCTTAAAGTGCTGCTCCATTGCCTACCCAACCTTCACAACATCCTAGTCCATCCCTACGCCATTCCCAATCCCAACTGCTTGCCGCAAGGATCATACCCCTGTGGAAGACCCAGATGCAAGACCTGCCCAATCCACCCACCCAGAACTTCCTATTACAGTCCTGCCACTGGCTTACCCTACCCCATCAGAGGCTGGGCCACCTTTGAAAGCAGTCATGTCAGTTTCACTTCTGCTGCAATCACTTCACAACTTTTGATATTGGTATGACCACCAACCAGCTATCCTCCAGGATGAACGTCCACCACCAAACTGTGGCCAAGAGCAAACTAGACCAGCCTGTGGCACAATGTGCAGCTGAACATAACATGTTTGATTTCAATGGCTGGTTCACAGCCCAGGCCATCTGGATCCTCCCACCATCACCAGCTTTTCTGAACTGTGCAAATGGAGGTTTACCTTACAACACATCCCCCCCCCTTTCCTCCCCCCCTACTTCCCTGCCTCTCAGGCTGAAGACGTTGTGCCTGGTAGTCTTGTCATGCCTCTATCTAGTCCTTACAACCCCTGCCATGTAGCACTCTTCTCTCTCTCCACCAGTATCCAGCTGTCCCTTACTCTTCCCTGCCCCCTCCAGATTGCTGCTTTCATTCAACTTAACAGCTGCATTATGGTTTGAGCTGTCAGAGATGGCTGTTGTGTGCGCATGAGGTGTCCTTGCTTGTGTGAATGAATGTGTGTGTTTCCTCTTTATAAGAAGGATTTGGTGAAAAGCTAAATGTGTAACAGTCTTTTTGCTGTGCCTATGTACAACTCAAACTGCCATCTTTATGGAGAGTAGCAATCTATCCTTTTCCTGACAGTGTTGATATTGTTACATATGCAATAATGTTCTGCCAAACATGGAAAAAAAGTGTTTCATGTAGTTAAGGCAATGTTTTTACAAGAACTCATGGTTGAATCAATTAAAATGATACTTTAACCCAAAAGATAATTGCAAAATATGCAACTTAACATGTTATTATTAATGATTTTTTGAGTGTTTCCTCAAAAAATTCTGCTACAAAGGATAGTAGAAGCAAGACAGACCTAAACTGATGTCAAATTCTAGCTATACAACTAGTGTTCCTTATCACCAGCTGTTGTCAGGCAATGAAGAAATAACTATAGAACACAAGTTCTTTTGTGAGCTCCTCCTCAACTTTTACAAATAAATTTTGCCAATGCTTTGACTGCATAAGACCTGTTTGTTTGATGACAATAACAAAAAGTTCAGTATCTCAAAGTCAGAAATTTGAGTGTTTCTGCAAAAAATTAGATGGCTTCTCTCCACACACAGCATGTAACACACTGTGGATGACAATAAAATTTTACGAACAGACAATATGAGTGAGTTACGGTTTAAACAAGTCATTACACAGAGAATGACACAAAGTAAGTTACACAATCAAGATCCATAACATTTTAATCTAGGAACATACTATAGGGCTGTTTTCTAACAACAGAAAAGCATTTTTTTTTAAATATCTTTGACAGCTCTCAATGTGAGAAAATAAACTTGTGTTTGGAGTGCTGAGAAGTATATGAAGCAGACATCTCAGCAATAAACTGGGAGTAGCAGATGCACCACATACATTGTAACAGCGCGTGTATGAAAATGTAGCACCTCTTCTTCTTTCTTTTTTGCGCATTTGTCCCGCATCGATGCAAGGTTGGTTTGGTTATGAATAGATTTGGCATGGTGAATTTTGATGGGTGGCTGGATGCCATTAGTGTTGCCACCCTATTACTTTCCAGAACAGAAGATGTGTACCCCAGCTGTCTGCACGTATTGTTATTCATGTGAAAGTGAGAGCTTTCTAAATGTTTGCAAGTCATGTAACTGAAGTGAGAGTTGAGTACCAGCCTGTTATATACCTAGTGGTATGTGGGAAACTGCCGAAGAACCACATTTAGATTGGCCAGCACACCAACCTTTGTTGTTAATCTGGCACGTAGCTACGATACGGAAGCAGCACACCTCCCTGTTCCTGAAGTGGCACTTTAATACGCACAGCTATCCAAGCAGGTCATTAAAGTATAACATCTATTACATCATGGAAAAAGTTATTTTTAAGTACAGAAGTCCTAATGTATGTGCTGGGAAATGGTATGATACAAATTCTTCATAAAATATTCAGCTAGTAAATAAGTAGCACTTTTTTCAATTCAACTGAAAAGTTCGGCACAATGTCAAATATTACTTACCTGCGATAGGAGAAATCCAATCGGCCATGAACAGTCCTGACATGTTTGATCATATTACCTTGTGCATTACAAGAATAAGAACAATATGGACACTTGAATGGGCGCTTCTTTGTATGAATGACTTGATGGCGTTCTAAGTGGTGTTTGGTCTGAAAAGCTTTACTGCATGTGCTGCACTGATATGTTCGAGGGCCATGAACAGATTTCTGATGGACTGTAAGTCGTGCTGAACAGGCAAATGATGCACTACATTTGTCACACCTGAAACAGTTCAAATTATAAACCATTAACTTTGATATTGTGAGGGTACAGAAGACTATCTTTAAAATTTTCTGCCACCTATATCCTCTCAATATCAATACTATATGAAGTTCAAACTTACAGCAAATTTCTATGCTTAATAAAACTCAATGGTCAAAACAAATTTACAAAAACTGTTTTCAATAAACATTGCAGCACAATATACCTTAACAGAGATACAAATGACATCCATAACACCACCACATTACACTTTTAGTGAGATGTTCTTTACAGAATTATTAATAATGAAAAAAAAAAAAAAAGACTTAGCTCACGTCTGTGCTTAAGAAAAGCATTTCACCAAGTATTAAAAGTAAATTAATGAATGCAAGATGTTAAACCTCTTCACAAAAAAATGTATTATTTACTTACCCCCCCACCCCCCACGAACCATGGACCTTGCCATTGGTGGGGAAGCTTGCAGGCCTCAGTGATACAGATAGCTGTACCGTAGGTGCAGCCACAATGGAGAGGTATCTGTTGAGAGGCCAGACAAACGTGTGGTTCCTGAAGAGGGGCAGCAGCCTTTACAGTAGTTGCAGGGGCAACAGTCAGGATGATTGACTGATCTGACCTTGTAACACTAACCAAAACGACCTTGCTGTGCAGGTACTGCGAACGGCTGAAAGAAAGGGGAAACTGCAGCCATAATTTTTCCTGATGGCATGCAGCTTTACTGTATAGCTAAATGATGATGGCGTCCTCTTGGGTAAAATATTCCGGAGGTTAAATAGTTCCCCATTTAGATTTATGGGCGGGGACTACTCAAGAGGACATTGTTATGAGGAGAAATGAAACTGGCATTCTACGGATCGAAGAGTGGAATGTCAGATCCCTTAATCGGGCAGGTAGCTTAGAAAATTTCAAAAGGGAAATGGATAGGTTAAAGTTAGATATAGTGGGAATTAGTGAAGTTCGGTGGCAGGAGGAACAAGACTTCTGGTCAGGAGAATACAGGGTTACAAATACAAAATCAAATAGGGGTAATGAAGGAGTAGGTTTAATAATGAATAGGAAAATAGAACTGCGGGTAAGCTACTACAAACAGCATAGTGAACGCATTATTGTGGCCAAGATAGATACGAAGCTCGCGCCTACCACAGCAGTACAAGTTTATACGCCAACTAGCTCCGCAGATGACGAAGAGATTGATGAAATGTACGATGAGATAAAATTAATTATTCAGATAGTGAAGGGAGATGAAAATTTAATAGTCATGGGTGACGGGAACTCGATAGTAGGAAAAGGGTGAGAAGGAAATTTATTAGGTTAATGTGGAATGGGAGTAAGGAATAAAAGAGGAAGCCGCCTGGTAGAATTTTGCACAGAGCATAACTTAATCATATCTAACACTTGATTCAAGAATCATAAAAGAAGGATGTATACATGGAAGAAGCCTGGAGATACTGGAAGGTCTCAGATAAATTACATAATGGTAAGAAGAGATTCAGGAACCAGATTTTAAATTGTAAGACATTTCCAGGGGCAGATGTGGACTCTAACCACTCACACTCTATTGGTTATGAACTGCAAAAAGGTGGAATCTGAGGAGATGGGATCTGGATAAACTGAAAGAACCAGAAGTTGTAGAGAGCTTCATGGAGGGCATTAGGGAACGATTGACAAGAATGGGGAAAAGAAATACAGTAGAAGAAGAATGGGTGGCTTTGAGAGATGAAATAGTGAAGGTAGCAGAGGATCAAGTAGGTAAAAAGACGAGGGCTAATAGAAATCCTTGGGTAACAGAAGAGATATTGAATTTAATTGAAGAAAGGAGAACATATAAAAATGGAGTAAATGAAGCAGGCAAAAAGAAATACAAACGTCTCAAAAATGAGATCGACAGGAAGTGCAAAATGGCTGAACAGGGATGACTACAGGACAAATGTAAGGATGTAGAGGCGCATATCACTAGGGGTAAGATAGATACTGCCTATAGGAAAATTAAATAGACCTTTTGAGAAAAGAGAACCACTAGCATGAATATCAAGAGCTCAGATGGAAACTAAGTTCTAAGCAAAGAAGGGAAAGCAGAAAGGTGGAAGGAGTATATAGAGGGCCTATACAAGGGTGATGTTCTTGCGGATAATATTATAGAAATGGAAGAGAATGTAGATAAAGATGAAATAGGACATATGATACTGCGTGAAGAGTTTGACAGAGCACTGAAAGACCTAAGTCAAAACAATGCCCCAGGAGTAGACAACATTCCAACATTCCATTAGAACTACTGACAGCCTTGGGAGAGCCAGGCCTAACAAAACTCTACCAACTAGTGAGCAAGATGTATGAGACAGGTGAAATACCCACAGACATCAAGAAGAATATAATAATTTCAATCCCAAAGAAAGCAGGTGTTGACAGATATGAACTATCAGTTTAATAAGCCATGGCGGCAAAATACTAACACAAATTCTTTACAGATGAATGGAAAAACTGGTAGGAGCTGACCTTGGGGAAGATCAGTTTGGATTCTGTAGAAATGTTGGAACACGCAAGGCAATACTGATCCTACGACTTATCTTAGAAAATAGATTAAGGAAAGGCAAACCTACGTTTCTAGCATTTGTAGACATAGAGAAAGCTTTTGACAATGTTGATTGAAATACTTTCTTTCAAATTCTGAAGGTGGCAGGGGTAAAATACAGGGAGCCAAAGGCTATTTACAATTTCTACAGAAACCAGATGGCAGTTATAAGAGTCGAGGGGCATAAAAGGGAAGCAGTTGTTGGGAAGGGAGTGAGACAGGGTTGTAGCCTATCCCTGATGTTATTCAATCGGTATATTGAACAAGCAGTAAAGGAAACAAAAGAAAAATTCAGAGTAGGTATTAAAATCCATGGAGAAGGAATAAAAACTTTGAGGTTCACCAATGACATTGTAATTCTGTCGGAAACAGCAAAGGACCTGGAAGAGCAGATGAACGGAATGGACAATATGTTGAAAGGAGGATATAAGATGAACATCACCAAAAGCAAACAAGGATAATGGAATGTAGTCGAATTAAACCAGGTGATGCTGGGGGAATTAGATTAGGAAATGAGACACTTAAAGTAGTAAAGGAGTTTTTCTATTTGGGGAGCAAAATAACTGATGATGGTCGAAGTAGAGAGGATATAAAATGTAGACTGGCAATGGCAAGGAAAGTGTTTCTGAAGAAGAGAAATTTGTTAACATCGAGTATAGATTTAAGTGTCAGGAAGTCATTTCTGAAAGTATTTGTATGGAGTGTAGCCATGTATGGAAGTGAAACATGGACGATAAATAGTTTAGACAAGAAGAGAATAGAAGCTTTCGAAATGTGGTGCTACAGAAGAATGCTGAAGATTACATGGGTAGAGCACATAACTAACATGGAGGTATTGAGCAGAATTGGAGAGAAGAGAAATTTGTGGCACAACTTGACTAGAAGAAGGGATCGGTTGGTAGGGCATATTCTGAGGTATCAAGGGATCACCAATTTAGTATTGGAGGGCAGTGTGGAGGGTAAAAATCGTAGAGGGCGACCAAGAGACGAATACACTAAACAGATTCAGAAGGATGTAGGTTGCAGTAGGTACTGTGAGATGAAGAAGCTTGCGCAGGATAGAGTAGCATGGAGAGCAGCATCAAAGCCGTCTCTGGACTGAAGACCACAACAACAACATTTTACTTTTACGTGCAAAAAAGTTGACTACATATTTTATTTCTAAACATCGTCTTACTGATTTTATGAGGCCCACCACAATTTCCTCTCTAGTAACGATCTCTTTCTATCAGAGTACCATTTAAACTCAATATCCTCAATATTTGTCCCATATATTCCAATTTCTGTCTTGCCCTAAAATTTTTGCTGTCTTTAGATCCCTCTACTATAATGGAAGTTAACTCCTGATGTCTTATCACGTCTCAGGATCATGCCCCTTCTTCTAGTTAGTGTTTTAAAAATATTGCTTTCCTTGTTGATTCTGTGCAGAATTCCTCATTTCTTGTATTATCAGTTCACAAACATTTTAGTGTCCTCCTGTAACACCATATCTAGAATGCTTAGGTTCTCTTCTTTTCCCATTTCCTCACAGCCAAAATTTCATTTACATAGAACGCTATGCTCCAGTTGTACATTCTCACACATTTCTTTCTTAAATTATAGCCTAACTTTGATACATAAACTTCTTTTGGCCTCTGCTAGTCTGCTTCTTCCATCCTCTTTGCTTTGTCTATGATGTGTTATTTTACATCCAAGTTAACAGAATTTCTTCATTCATATACTATGAGCTGACCACTTTTGATTTTAGATTTGTTACTAAGGTCGTCTCTGCTGCTTTTTAATAGTTTCATCTTTCTTTGTTTTACACTCCATCCATATTCTGTGTTCTGTAGATGCTCATTCCATCCAATAGGTTCTTTATTTCTTCTCTGGATTCAAAGAGAATAGAAACATCAACAGCAACATTTCTTGTCTTGCTTCTTCTGTACACAACTTGAACAGTTGTGGAGAAAGTTTATTATACCAGCTTATGACCTTTTAATCTAAACCTTTCTCTCTTGGTTCTCCATCTTTAAAAATTGTTCTTGGTACTTCAATATATTGAACATTACTTGTTTTGCCTGTTCTAAGATTTTGAACATTTTGCACTGCCAAAGGCATTTTCTATGTTGGCAAATCCTAAGTTTTGGTCAGCAACTTGGATGCATGAGGTATCAAGATTATGGTGTGATATTTCTCACATTTAGCTGCTATTGCTATCTGTGAGTGATATTCCTCCCAAAGTCTGAGGGAATGTCTCTGCCTTACAGATTCCACACACTACCCTATATAACTATTTGCTTGCTACTTCCCATGATGCTTCTATAAATTCTGAAGGAATATTGTTTGATTGCAAATATTCCAATGACCTGTCAAGCTCTGAGTCTATTACTGGGTCCTTACATCCCCCAAATTAACACCCATTTTGTTTCCCCTCACATCATCAGATAGTGATTCTCCTTTGCAGATGCTCTCAATGAACTCTCTCCATCTATGTGCTCTCTCCTCTGTGTTTAAGAATGGAATTACCTTTGCACTCTTAACATTGATGCCTTTGCTATTTAATTATTGAAAAGTTATTCTGAATTTTCTATATAGTTATTCTATCCTTCAAAGGATCATTTCCTTTTAGATTTCTTAACATTTTCTTGTAGCTATTTTCCTTTAATTTCCATGCACTTTCTAGTGATTTCACTTTTAGGTGGCTTATATTGCTGTATTCCTGTCTTTGCCTGAACATTTTTCTAGTTCCTTCTCCACCTATCAATTAAATTCCCTCTTCTGTTATCTACAATTTCTTTGGAGCTACCCTCCTTATGCCTATATTTGTCTGTTTAACGTGCCCTTTTTAGGTAAGTCCATTACCCTTCAATTGAACTAACTACTATTATATTCATTATCACCATATTTATGGCCTGAGGCAATTACAACTCACATAATCACTCCTTATTACTTCAATACAGCACTTCTTTGTACACTGATTCTTCCTGAAGATTCTTTAAATTTCAGCATAGTCTTCAACATTACAAAATAGACCACAGTCTCTACCTGCAGCAGGACACAACTTAAATTTCATTATGCAAATTTTTAATTTCTTTCTCACCATGAAGTAATACAGCTGGTATCTTTCTGCATCTCCTGGGGTTTTCTAAGTAAGCCACCCCTCTTGTCAATTTTGAACATTGTAGTACTAGTTACAAGCATAATTTATTAGAGACCTTCAGGAGATTTCTCCTTTCTCTTTTCTACAGTCAAGACAATATCATCATGCAATTTCCATTCATCCTCCCTGATAACTTGTGGGTAGTCATGCTGATGTAAAAGGTGAAACAGTGTTTACATAGCAGCTGGTATACGACTTGTGTCATTTCACAGATGGCTCTCCCTTTGATAGTATGTGTTTTGCTAGTTACAAGGTTTGTATAGGTAGTGATAGGAAGATGCATAGGGCACGTCATACAGCATGAATGGTAACACAGGTAGGAGTTATAGGGCAGGGAGATGGGTGCAGAAGGAGCATAGGAGCTGAGAATGATATTGTGGGGGTTGGAAGGGTGATGAAAAGCTATTCTAGGTGTGGTGGGCAAATATGCCAGACAGAATGGACTTCACTTCAGGGAATGATTTTAGGAAGTAATAGCCTTCTTGAAGTAGCTGATTAATACATTCAAGACCGGGCTAATACTGAGTGATGTACTTATAAGTTACTTTTTGGATCAATCATTAGTACCAGGATTGGATTTGATGCCCCAGGAAACCTGCTTTTAAACTAGACTGGTAGAGTAATTACATCCAGTGGAAACTGAGGTTAGACTGGTGGTGTGTTGCTGTAAAGAGACTGCATCTGAAGAAATATATTTGTCTTGACTAACATGGCTATATGGGAGGTAATGTTTGATATCAAAAGGATGGCAACTGTCAAAACGTGTTTGTTAGTATGTTTACTGTTAGCAGAAGGTGTGTTGCTAACCTTCGGTGAGAACGAAATCAACATCAAATAAAGTGGCATGGGATTTGGAACAAGGTCATGTGAAATTTATATGGGAACATGTGTTTCAAGATTCCCAGAATTTTGAAAGGTCAGCCTCACCATGACTTCATATGGCAAAGATCACCAATGCACTGAAACCAAACCAGGGGCTGAAGGCTTATGCATCCCAAGAAAGACCTCTACAATTGATCCAAAAAAATTTGGCACAGGAAGGAGCCATCCTGGTTCCCTGGGCTGTGCCCCTGGTCTAGTACAAAATCTTCCTTCCTATGTTAAAGACACCAACTATTTCCTAGATCATCTGAAATCTGTGTGTGTCTCACTTACACCGTACACCTTGCTCGTCACCTTTGATGCCACCTCCCTCTATACAAAACATTGTCCATATTGTTCATATTAAACCTGCTAACGAACAACATAACTTACATTCTGAGAGCTACCATCCTTTCCATGTCCAACATTCCCTTCCATAAAACCTTGGCATTCAAGGCAGATGTATTTGTTCAGATGTAGACTCTTTACAGCACTACACCACCATTCTCACCTCGTTTTCCACTGGATCTAATTACCCCAGCAGCCTAGTTCAAAATCAGGTTTCCCGGGCCTTCATGTCCAATCCTGGTACAGCTGGTCAACCAAAAAGCAACTTAGGAGTATACCACTCGTCACTCAGTATTAGCCTGGTCTTCAATGTACTAATCAGCTTCTTCGAAGAGGCTATTACTTTCTAAAATCATGCTCTGATGAAGTCCATTCTGCCTGAAATATTGCCTGTCACACCTAGAATAGCTTTTTATCACCCTCACAATCTGTGCAATACCCTTTTCTGAATCAATGTTCCTTCTGCACACATTTCCCTACCCTGGAGCTCCTACCCATGTGACTGTCCCTGCTCTAAGGCTTGCTCTATGCACCCTCCTACCACCATTTATACCAAACCCGTAACCAACAAAACATGTATTAGCAAAGGGAGAACCATCTGTGAAATGACGTATGTCATGTACCAGTTGCTATAAAAATACTGTTTGGCCTTTTACATTGGCATGTCTACCACCAAGTTATCAGTTAAGATGTACTGGCTTAGGCAACCTGTTTCTCAGACCTATACAGGTGGGAAATGGCACTACAACAGTTCTCAGTTCTCGACACCTGTCTAGCCTTAATTTATGTTAATTTCTTTGGTCTCAGCATTTCTTCACAGTAATTACTCCTTCCTTCATTCTCTTTTAGTTTTCTATATCTTGTATTTTCTGACCTGTCTATTTTTACCACCTCCCTCCAACCTCTATTGACATGCAATGCACTTAGCTTTCTGAACTTATGAACTCATGCACAATGTTTTGGCATAGTGTCTTTGCATAATACCCTTTCTTCCACCTTTAAGCTCTCACATTTTCAAATCTTGTCCGGTGCAGTCTCCAACAATCAGTCTTTCCTCCTCAACCTTCCTGGTAAGTCTCCCCGGACCTGGGGTTCTGGAAAGCTTTCCCAAACTCTACCCCTTTTCATAGATCTCATCAGTCCTTTTCCTTCACCAATCTTCCTTCCCTCAATCCTTCTGCCAGAAGAAGCCACTGGCTCTTAAAGCTTGCAAACTTTAATATCTTTCTGTGTGTGTTTCCCTGCAGCCACTTGTAAGTCAATTTTTTTATCTATCCAATTAGATTATATTTTCAAAAATTGATTATTTTCTTTGATATTTTTCCCATGTGGAATGTTTCCCTCTATTATATTAATATCACAAACTGTAGTTGGCAACGATTTGGTTAAAATTCTGATGAAAATACCATATTTACTCGAATCTAAGCTGCACTCGAATCTAAGCCGCACGTGAAAAATGAGACTTGAAATCAAGGAAAAAAAATTTTCCCGCATCTAAGCCGCACCTGAAATTTGAGACTCGAAATTCAAGGGGGAGAGAAAAGTTTTAGGCCACACCTCTAAATCGAAACTAAGTTGGTCCATTGTAATATGAGACACAATTTAGGTCGAATGAATGACAATACAGCTACAGTAGTTTGGGTCGAGTCGTAAGCTTAGCAGTTAAGCTTTACCAGGTACGCATTGCTATGCGTCAGGCGCTCCGTCCGTATTTATACGGGTACCATTCCTTTTTCACGTGCTTCGTTTGGTTTGAATTGATTGCTTATTTTTCTTTGATCTGATAAGTGCCGTTCTCTATGTTATAGGTGTTTACGTCACTCTAAGCTGAAAATGTATTATTGTACTGTGTCATGCATTGTTTGTCGCATTCTGTTAATGAGTGTTAACAGCCTGTCGCCGCTTGCGGCATGGCTTGCTGTTGTGCGCGCTACCATGGCTTAAAAGAAGAATCGTCTCATTAGCAAAACAATGGCAAGAGACTGCTATTTGTTGTTAATTACACTGCTGCTTTCTTTGATAATGATCAACAAGAACCAAATAATAGACTGCGTATGATAGAAGATGTTCTGAACTAGAGTTTAGCGAAAATTTTTCTCCGTTCGAAAATCTTTGCAGACGCCTCTTTAGTACATTACATTCTGCACAGAAATTAGAGTCATCGTAGATTTAAAAATCTAGTCAATTGCCGTGCTTCATTTCTGACTGTATCACTATTAGGCATAAGAATAATACGAATATAAACATCACATGATATGTATATTCTTCCGCGTTTGCTGTTGTCTCACTCTAGTTTCGTAGTTTATTAGGCAGACAGGATTTAAATGAGATAGCAGCAAACACGAAAGAATACATGGCAAAATGTTTATATTCGTATTATTCTTATGGTGCAGAGAATACTGCATGTGATTCACAATTCATAAAATTCCTATTAGCAACGATCTCTTCTCACAGGTTGGAAATTCAGAACGTGGAGTTGGCCATATTTATAAACATCCCAGTCTTTCCAGTCGGATTTTCGTAGTACATTGAAATGCTGCTACATTCGAAGATGAACAATACGGAATTTGTATTTACTACGTTGGATAATGTATGAAAAATGCAGTGGTCGAAACCCGGGGGAGAGAAAACGCTCGCCTTCCACCTTTTTTTTTAATTTATTTACTGATGCAGAGGTTTTGGCGCCAGTATTTATCTTCGTGCCTGCAAAGCATGCCTGTATAGTGCTACATATATTCGACGGCAGAAGTTTGTTGTGGCGGCACCTACCAACATTTTTTCTGAACTTCCACTTACTTTGCACTCGATTCTAAGCCGCAGGCGGTTTTTTGGATTACAAAAACCGGAAAAAAGTGCGGTTTAGATTCGAGCAGATACGGTAATCCTATGACTGAACTGTTTATAGCCACCCATTCTTTGTCCTATGTTCTGATGAATAACAAATCCTACTCCCATTATGACCCTTACGGACTGCTGATTTTAACCTACATTCATCTGAAGAGACATTCCTACCTCCTTTCTATTCCATGTCACTGACCCCTACAACGTTTACATTTCAGCCTTTTCATTGCCCTTTCAGATATTGTAGCTTCCCTAATACATTCAGACATTTGCCACTCTACACTACAATTCACTGAATGTTACCCTTTCATCGATTTCCAATTTTTTTTTTTATCATTGTCACCTTACCCTTTACAGTTCTCTCCCAGGGATCTGAAAAGATGAGAGGGGGGACTTGTCTGGGATTTTTTGCCAGTGGATGGATCCTCATGACACCTTTTTCAATTGCAGGTTACATTTCCTATGGATATACATTATGTGTCTTTACTGCAGTGGTTTCCAATACATCCTGCATCTTCCTGTGACTGATCTTTACTGATTCTGGTGGCAGTCCCCCTCCTCTCCACGTACAAGAGGGTGCACAGAACCTGTCTACTATTCCACCCTCTTTTTAGTAAGTCTTCAACCATGACAAGCTGATGGCTTTTGCTCAAAATCTAAGCACTAGCTAGGATGAAACCCAGGACCCTGGACCTTTGGAACAGAAGTAAGAAATCCTACCACTAGACAGCACATCATTGTACATAACTGAAAGTGAATACAGCTCCACTTGTTGTTTGCTTTAGATTTTCACAATTGTCATTACTGGACCTCAGCCACAAATATTGACATACATACAAAACTTCTGCAAGTTATATATACTTCTTGCCACCATACTTTAAAATGTCACAATAGTCAGTTGTAACTGAAAATAAGTAATAACATGTAAATCAAATAGTAGTTGTAAAACTGATTAACAATACAGAGGAGTCCAGAAAAGGTAGACAATCTTTGGAACAAAATGACATATAATCGCAATTTTGCATGGTAGCATAGTCCATTGTTTTCTCAATAGATCTTGGCATACGTTTTCCAGCAGATGACAGTGCAGCAATGAATGAAGTAATATTGTCATCTGAGCAATGTAAGGCCATATTTAAGTGGTACTGGAAGTACAAATACATGATGGAGGTACAATGCCAATAGTGTAATGTATACGGAACTCAGCCACCAACACGTACAACATTTTATCATATACATGATAAATTTAAAGCCGACAGTACTATTCAGGATGTGCATAATGAAAGATCTGGCCAACAAAAAATATCGGCAAGTCCAGCTCCCACCACTGCTGCATTGCAACATTTTACTACATCATGTCAAAAATCTGTGAAGGGGGGTGCCCATGAAAGCCAAGATTGCTGCATGCTATGAACAATGATGACCCGCATTGAAGGCTGGCTTACTGTGAGTGGTTTGAAGGCATGCTTCACAAGGATGACCAATTTCCAGTGATGATTATTTGACCTGACGAGGCGAAACTCAAACTGAACAGTACTGTAAATTGCCACAACTGTGTGCGCTGGGCTCCTGAAAGTGCTCACGTTCACATGGACAAATACCGTATTTACTCGAATCTAAGCCGCACTCGAATCTAAGCCGCACCTAAAAAATGAGACTCGAAATAAAGGGAAAAAATAATTCCCGAATCTAAGCCGCACCTGAAATTTGCGACTCGAAATTCAAGGGGAGAGAAAAGTTTTAGGCCGCACCTCCAAATCGAAACAAAGTTGGCCCATTGTAATATGAGACACAATTTACGTCGAATGAATGACGATACAGCGACAGTAGTTTGGTTCGAGTCGTAAGCTTAGCAGTTAAGCTTTACCAGGTAGCCATTGCTATGCGTCAGGCGCTCCGTCCGTATTTATACGAGTACCCTTCCTTTTTCACGTGCTCTGTCTGGTTTGAATCGATTGCTTATTTTGCTTTGATCTGATACGTGGCGTTTTCTTTGTTATAGGTGTTCACGTCATCCTAAGCTGAAAATGCATTACTGTACTGTGTCTTGCATTGTTTGTCGCATTCTGATGGCGCATGTTTACGGCCTGTTGCCGCTCGCGGCACGGCTTGCTTTTGTGCGCGCTACCGCCGCTTAAAAAGAGAGGAATCGTCTCATTAGCGAAACAATGGCAAGAGACTGCTATTTGTTGTTACTCACACTGCTGCTTTCTTTGATAATGATCAACAAGAACCAAATAATAGACTGCGTATGATAGAACATGTTCTGAACGAGAGTTCGGCGAAAATTTTTCTCCGTTTGAAAATCTTTGTGGCCGCTTCTTTAGTACATCAAATTCTGCACAGAAATTAGAGTCATCTTAGATTTAAAAATCTAGTCAGTTGCCGTGCTTCATTTCTGACTGTATCACATTAGGCATAAGAATAATACGAATGTAAACATGACGCGATACGTATATTCTTCCGCGTTTGCTGTTGTCTCACCCTAGTTTCGTAGTTTATTAGGCAGACAGGATTTAAATGAGATAGCAGCAAACGTGAAAGAATACATGGCAAAATGTTTATATTTGATTATTCTTATGGTGAAGAGAATACTGCATGTGATTCACATTTCATCAGGTTCCTATTAGCAGCCATCTCTTGTCACTGGTAGGAAAAAATTCAGAACGTAGAGTTGGCCATATTGACAAACATCCTAAACAGTCTTGCCTGTCGGATTTTCGTAGTAAATTGAAATTCTGCTACATTCGAAGATGAACAATACGGAATTTGTATTTACTTCGTTGGATAATGTATGAAAATGCAGTGGTCGAAACTCGGGGCGGAGAAACAAAAAGCTCATCTTCCAACTTTCTTTTTTTTCTTCTTTTTTTAATTTATTTACTGACGTAGAGGTTTTGGCGAAAGTATTTATCTTTGTGCCTACACGGCATACCTGTGTAGCGCTACATATATTCGACAGAAGTTATAGTTGTAGCGGCACCTACCAACATTTTTCTGAACTTCGCTTGCTTTGCACTCGATTCTAAGCCGCAGGCGGTTTTTTGGATTACAAAAAAATCAGAAAAAAAGTGCGGCTTAGATTCGAGTAAATACGGTATGTTAATCTACCAAGTGTTACTGTTTGGTGTGGTCTGTCATTGTACAGTTTGACTAGCTCATGGTTATGAGGCCATAACTGAAAATTTTCTTTAAAATTGATAGTATGCTGGTAAGTAGCAACAGACATAAGCTTAACATCAAAGTCCTTAAGCTATTTATTATTCATATCATTTTCTGTATAACAAGGATTATGGAAGAATAGTAACACACACCATCCTTGTCAAATTAAGATAGTAAAACCTGTTCCCTGCACCAACTTGTCACTACTTATCTCAGCCCAACCACTAGTAAATCCTACAACAAAGACAATGTTGTAACCCTTACTTCAGATCACAATACTTATTGAACTTTTAACTTCTGTACCAACAACTCAAATTGTCACTTAGTCCATGAACCAAGCAAAAAGAGGTTCTTAGTGAAAGATTTATCTGGGCCACAACAGAAATTATTCAGAGATTGTTTGACGGTAGAAGAATAAAGTCCAAATACCACTTAGCCAGATTACACACATTTTGTAGTAAAGTTCCATATAGGCAAAAGGTGGTGGAAACCATGAGTTCAGGATTCATAGCACAAAACACCTTAACAGTCAGTGCTGCAGAGTCCACTTGTAAACAAGAGCTGGATACAGCAACTGAGGCAGAGATAGTAAATGGCTGCCCTTACATTTGGTCTGCAATGGATGCTCAAGTTGCTAGTCTGCAATATTGATCTCGTTCTTGCCGCAAGTGCCCTCACTGGACGTATACCACGTTGCACTTACAGATATACCTGTGTCATCTGTCTGCATGTCCTGTGCAGTTTCTAAAGGCAGAGCAACATGTGATACCAAGTATGTTTTTTATCATCTAACGTATGTTCACCACACAGCATTGTGCATATGAATGAACCTACTTAAACTGCCTGAGTGTATGAATGAATGCAGATGAACTGTTTGCCTTGACAAGTACCCAGGTGCAGTGCATGCTTTACAGCAAGATGGCTCCCTCCCTCGCTCTACTCATAATTCTTGATTGATGTATTCATTATTCATTTCTCTACCAAGGTAGATAACTTTAATACTTAAGGTTAGTATCCTTCATTAGTATATGCAGAGTACATCATTTATATAATGCATATAAAACAATAACAGTATGGGAAAGATGGATTGTTACCATGTTGAAGAGGTGTTGAGCTGTTGACAGGCACAATGAAAAACACTGCTAAAATATTTGAGCTTTTGGACAAAGTCCCTTTTCCAAAGTAGAAAACACACACACACACACACACACACACACACACACACACACACACACATTCATACAAGCCAAACACATGACTTGCACACACATGGTCCCTGTCTCCAGGCACTGGGCCCTGACTGCAGTTAGAACTCAATGCCTGCATGTGAGCTATACTTGTGTGAACGTGTGTATTTCCTTCTTTTGAAAAAGAACTTCGTGTTAAAACTAAAATATTTTACACAAATTGTCATTGTGCCTATCTTTAATTATATTGTTATCATTAACATTAATGTTAATGTTGATATTATTAATGTCAGTATTATATATTAATATTAATGTTGATATTATTGATGTTAGTATTGATCTTTATATTATCAATATGAATGTGAATGACACTTTTTCATCCAAAAAATCTGAAGTTACATCCTTCTAATGATAAAAATCCAGGATATCCAATGAGTTACTCAAAATGAGTATTTTTTTTAGCACTAACAGAAATAGGAAAAAAAAATCAGAATGTTTGAGAAAAATGTGTTTAAATAGGAACAAAAATTACCCACAAAAAATGCCACATTAATTATCCTTCTAGTGCAGAAGCAAGAAATAAGCTTTAAAAACGTGTTTATTGCACTGTGATTCCATTTAAAAACTTTGTTTTCTTACAAAACTTTGCATCTGATGATTTTGTTTTCATGAGCAGCCCTAGTGAAACAAGCCTGAACTACACAACAAACATGATGTGCATATTATTGTCATCAACTTATTAAGAACAGCGAAGTGTCATTTGATATTTGTGGCCCAAATGGTATAGCCAAGTGAAATTCATAGGGACATGCTTGGTATGTATAGGATGGCTGTAGTAATATCTCCAGATGGTGTACATTCTTCCAAGAGCGCCCTGTGAGCCTTAGTGACTCACCATGCTCCAGTGGCAACAGCTGCAACCCCGCAGAATGTTGGAGCCACTGAGGCAGCAATTTTGAACAGCTGGCATGGACAACTTATCACAGAAATTGAACGTTTCCTATGGTGCAATGTAAAGATTTTTCTGACACATTGGAATTTCATAAAGTTAGTGCTCGCTACATGCCTAAAAAACTTGCAGACAACCACAAGGGCTCTTGTTCATGAGAAAATCGCCAGTTTGGGTGGGAACTGCTCCAGCATCCACCCTGAAGTCTGGACTTTGCACCATCGGACTTTTATCTGTTTTGTCCCATGAAGAAACTCCTGATCAGTCAACTCTCTGTGACAGATGTGGAAGTGAAATCAGCAGTCCGCAGCTGGCTATACTCCAACCACAGAAACTTCTATGAATAGGCCGTACTGGTACCATGATGGAAGAAATGTGTTGAGAATGTGGTGACTATGTAGAGAAGTAGATAAAGGATGTATGTTTATTTATAATTTTTTTGTTACCTACTAAACTTTTTAGTAATAAAATTATTGTGCATTATTCTCAGATCTTCCCCCGTATAATTTTGAACAAAGATTCTACATCACCCAAAACATTGCAATCCCACCTGTTTGCAGAATGAGTAAAACTATGTGAAATACAGCCCTTGGAGCTACTATCCTCACAGATCCAGCAGCAGGAGATGTCTGTCATAGTCTGTATACCAATGATCACAACCAATTACCCATTTATTTTAAATGACTTCAATTCTCAATAAAAGTTGTGTTGGCTATAACAATAAACAAAACTCAAGGAGAAGAGAAGAGAATAGGGGAGGTGGTTCACATACTGTATTCCAATCCTGCTCTTCAAAGCACTGTTGTCAAATGCAGCAAGCTCGAGAGCTGTGATAAATACTTCTCCTTCACTGACAAGCTGTGAGCTTTAGGAAGACTCTACAACACTCAGGTTACGTAATTCTAAATAAAAACCAGTAATGTCAACACAGGTCCCATTCTCAACAGTTATTTCATCCACTTCAATTCAGTTTATCTAAATATGTAAACAGATATTTAACAGTGAAACCACCCAATTAGAAACTGAGTCTGCCATGTTTACTCATAGATTAAAAGATTGTGTAATTCAGATAGTGCCCATGTTTACTCATAGATTAAAAGATTGTGTAATTCAGATAGTGAATAACTCTTCTGGTTCAAATAAGTGGTAGTCAACCAACCAACACTTTTCATCCAATCCAACCATAGGCATTAAAATGAATTTAGAATTGCCACACAAGTCAAGAAGTGAGACTATTATTATTAGTATCACAGTATTACAATCAGTGATTCAGACATTGCATAATTCTTCCAGTTCCAATTCTTCATCATTGTTTGTACTAATACAAAACTGTGTCAGTTCGACGTGCAAGTCGCCAAAGTGGTGTCAAATCGATAGACTTGCACCTGGCGAGCAGTCTACCCGACAGGAGGCCCTAGTCACTCAACATTTTTTTTAACACTGTATCAGTGAATTTTGACGTAGTTGTGACACATCATTGTCTAACACCATCAAATATACATTAAAAATAACATATCACTAATCAAACATATCAACAAAACATTCAAATCAGTCTTTACTTGATAGCATTAACGAGCTGATTACTGTAGTCTCTGTTCTGTAGCACAAACTACTAGTCGCCTAGATGTTGAAAGTCTAAATGAGTGAGAATGGTGTTTGCTCATGAAAGTACATAGCACTACAATTTGAATGGCACTAACATACTCATTTATTCTTGCGAAATTCAATTGTTAGTGATGATGACCAGCTTCTCCATTATGAAATGGCGAAGTTCATTATCATATTTTGGGCACAAAGCACAGTTAACATTTAGGTGAAAAAAGCCATATACCACTAGCCTGTAGTAACTTGTCAAAGAAAAATATGCTGTAGTATTTCAGTTAAGACAGTCCATAATGAGAATCACCATGTCCAATAATAGCTCACTCCAATGACAATGATATCACACATGTTCTTGTTAATTACAACAGAGTTTAGGTAAAATGTTCATTTGTGTGGTATACAGAATCCACTCTAAAGTTATTAAACATTATGTAGTGCTATTGAGTTTTGCAGATATCGGTGCATGTATTTCTGTGTACAGAATGAGCACAGTAGCGGTGTCAGTCAACAATGTGAGCGCACTCAACACAGGTCTTACTTTTGAGCTTTCAAACTGCAAACTGCCAATTTTGGGTGATGGACAATGTGAGTACGTATAAACCGTTATTTTGTAAACTACATTACACTTTGAAAATCAAACTACATTATGCTTCGAAAATCACCGACGCTGGAGTTAACTGTTTTGGTTAAACTACCATAACTAATGTACTACTGGATTATAGAAAATGTTGCTAGATAGAAATTAAAAAAAATTCTTCATCCATAATGTACATCCCCTTGTTTACATCTATGGGCATCGTATTGTAAATTAAGGTAATTTACATGAAATTATTAATTTGTGAGTTAATTAATGAGTGCTATATGTCATTTTGTACACAGACATTAAAGTAACAAGTAGGTACTCAAAGTTTTGAATCTAGCAATAGTTATGGCAAAATCTGTGACGAAAAATGGTAATAGTCTGGAGGTATGTTAATCAACTTCAAACAATTCAAAGTACTTTACAGGAAAATGGGATTGCTTGACTTTCTGTTGGTGTGAGCCATCTTTCTCAAATGTAGTACTGACAGCTCAGAGTTTTGCGTGTTGTGAACTGTTGTACTGACATCAGATAATTATATTTTCAAATTATAACTGCCCTCATGTAAACTAATAACATCAATGTAAACAGAACAATCAAAATGATAACCTGAAAAATATCTTCAAGTGAAACTAAGTCTAAATAAGGTCTTGAGATTTTCATGAAAGTGTTATAAGCCAATAGATACATGTAATGGGGGAAAAAATAACCTTGGTTATTTATGGGAGAAGGAAAAATGTAACATGGGAAAAATTCTCCTGGCTATGTCTCAACTTAAAGCCAACTTCATCATATTTTAAATTTTTTATGCACTTCATATAATAAACATAAAATCTTTATGAAAAAAAGACCAAAGGTAATATGATAATTTCTGCTTCTTCAAATGTATGGAGTTCTTTTTGATTCCCTCTATATAGATAGTAAACTAACAGTGAAATAAAAATACACCATCCTGTAACTATTTTCAAAATTATACTGTCTAATTAACTGTGTGTTACTCACCTGAAAGGACGATCACCAGTGTGAGAACGCATGTGTTCCAGAAATGCATTTCGTTGTTTAACATGAGCATCACAGACAGGGCACACATGACTATTGTAGTTGCCAAGATGGACTGTGCGAATATGAACTTGCAGGTAGGCAGCTCGACATGTTGTGAAGCCACACTGTTGAATTAAAAAGGTATGTAAATTTTGCTCTTGTCTGGAGAAGTCAATTGCTTAGCAAAATATGAAATCATTAATAGATTTTTATTTTTTTACTGTTATTACAAAAACTTCTTTTTTAAAATTAATTTTTCTCAATATGTTACGTCAATTATTGTATTTTTACCTTTGAAGCTGATTGCAAAGGCACATGTGACATTATAATCAATAAAAATTCCGTGTTCCCTTCAGCACCAGTTCTATCTGCGTACATTAACATGACACTACAAATTCTGGGAGGAAAACAAAAAATGGAATGAGGCAAAACAACCATTCTCTATATAGGAGGAGGAAGGGGGGGGATGAATGGTGGTATTATACAGCTATCAGTGTCTATAGTCAGTCTAGTTCACCCATCATCACTGTCTGACATACTGTAATTATAAAACAAGTGAAACATGACTGTGAAACCAGTCATGTGATCTACAAGCTAAGCTTCAACCACTGTGATTCATTCTATGTGGGCATGACAAACAACAAGCTTTCTGTTGGCATTAATCACCACTGACAAACTGTGGACAAGAAACAGCTGGACTACCTTATAGCTGAGTACACAGCCCAACACAACATTCTCCATTTCAAGACTGCTTCATAGCCAGTGCCATCTGGGCCCTTCCCACCAACACCAGCTTTTCTGAACAACACAAGTGGGAACTCTCTCTGCAATACATCCTACATTCCCATTACCCTCCTGGCCTCAACCTTCATTCTTCATTGTTCTTACCATTCTCCATTCCCAGCCCAGTGTTACACAACTCTCTATTCCACCAGTGCACCCACAGTCTTCTTTCTTCTCTCCTTTTCTGCTCCCCCCCCCCTCCCCCCACCATCACCATCTAACCTCTGGATGCACCTAGCTGCTCTACCCTCTCTGCACCTCATCCCTGAACGTTTCCACAAGCAGCGCTTTACTGTCCCCCATCCCTACCCTGCTATCCCTCTCCCTCCCCGTTCCAGTCTCCTCCTTACCCCCACCACCCGGTTGCTTCTCCCATCACTCACTTGTGGTTGCAGCCAGAGACTGTGGTCATGTGTGTGTGAGTTGTGTTTGCTTGAGTGCATGTGTTGTCTATTTCCGATGAAGACTTAGTTGGCAGAAAGCTCACTTTCTGACAGTCTTTTTGTTGTGCCTATCTACGTCACAGCATCTCTGCTATATGGTGAGTAGCAGCTGTCCTTTTCATAATATTGTTAAGTCCATCCTTCAGTTTCCATTGTCTGGTGTTGCCTGATGGCTTGTCTTCCATCCCGCAACCCAGTGCTGTTTTCCTTTGTTACTATTTTTTAATTCATTACTGTACTCACCGTCTGTCCTACTTCCTCTTGTTTCCTATGTTTCTCTTGTTGCCCTACAAACCACACTGCATGATCTGCTTATGGGCCACACTGTACCAACCATTTCGGCTATGCCCTATAAAAGGCCACAAGACTGCGCTGATTGTTGGTACACCATCTCATGTCCCACATTCCTGTCATCGATATCAATAATCCTAAATCTTCAAATTGATCACACTTCCTGTGTCACTCTCGCGTATTTTCCTGTGTTATTTCCCATACCTTTCTGTGCTACACAAGCTTTTATCTCATCCCTCCCACCCCACAACCACTCCTCCTCCTCCTCTCTACTCCAGTCCACACCTACTAACTTCACCTAATGTAGTCACATCTGCCGTTCCCCTTCTTCACACTTATCGACCCACAGACCTGCAACCCACATTACAATCTTTTTGTTTATTTTTTCTCTGAACCCATTGTGTCTTCATCCCAATTTCAGTTGGCTGATTTTCACCTTTTGCTATTGGCCTACTTCCTGATTTCATCTTGTTACCACTTACTTCATCCATTTCGACCTTTTCGTGATTTTACCCAGTTATTTAGGTGTAATTCTGTGAATTTTCTTGGACATATTTCTAGGTTATTTATACATTTTTATGCATTTTATCCATCACCATGGACCCTTACTCTTGCCATCTGCGTCAATACAGAAGTGCTTCCTTACCCCTAGCCAGAACCCAGCCACACATACTGTTCCTGTATTGTTGCTTTGCTCATGGAATCCTCCCCAAATGGCCTTACCATCAAATTACCTATCCTGGCTGCCATTCTTCCTTCCACAATGACCTCCATCTGTTCAGATTCCACCAATCCTTAACCCTTACCAACATAATACTGAAAAATCATATAAAACAGCCCAAAACCTCCTTACAATACCTCCTCTCCATCTGCAAAATTCTCCATCTATGCAATCTCAAATTCCTGGATCTTATATCATACACTGAAACTCCTGCTCTCCAAGAACTAGAGCAACATGCACAACAACACCTCAACAAACTCTCCACCCTGTCCACTTCCTATTCCTGCCTTGGATTACCACTAGCCCCCACCTCTATAACAACCTCCAAATTTCCCCCATATCCTCTCATAGCTGACAAACCCTGTCTTGCAGACCTAATACGTTTACCCAACCCCCAGAAACTCCCTCACACTACCATACAGAATCCAGAACCTTTCCTCCAAAAGCCTTAGTGCCGCAGAAGTATTAGTCCTTTCCAAAGGACACACCTTTTGCACTGTCCCAAATTCAATCATTCAGGACTTGTTAACGACCTTCTCTCCTTCTGCTGGTTCCTACAGTGGAAACATTTTTTACCACCAACCCTACCAATCTGACTCAATCAAAGACCAATGCTAACTCAATTCACTCCTGCATCAAATCGTAATCCACCCTCAGTGCCTCAGAATCACCCCTGTTAATTTTCGAGAAATTCTTGACATCGAACCTTGCATCACCATCATTCCCCAAATACCTCAACATGTGAACTAACCTTACATCTGCAGAAAGAACTGCAAACCACCATCTAAAAACTGATCCCGACCTTATAATCCTACCTGCTGACAAAGGCTCACCACTGTTGTTTTGAACCACAAGAATTACCTGGCAGAAGTATTCCACCAGCTGTCAGATCCATCAATCTACAAACCTTGCCACAGTGACCACATTTGAGAAATCCATCAGGATCTCCAGTGTCTCTTCAAATTCTTGTGCCAATAACACAACCTCTTCCCAGAGTCCATCTCTCTCCTCACCCCTCCAGTCCCCGCACTCCTACCTTATACATCCTTTCTAAAGTCCATAAAAATAACCATCCAGGACATCCCACTGTGGCCAATTTCTGTATCCCCACTGAGAGAATTTCTGTTCTTGTAGGCCAACACCTTCACCCTATTACCCACAACCTACCCTCTTATATAAAAAAATACCAACCATTACCTCCACTGACTCTCTACTGTTCCTGTTCTTACACCACATGGTACCCTGCTCATTACTATTGAAGCCACCTCCCTTTACACTAACATCTCCAATGCCCTTGGCCTTACCACTATAGAACACTACTTTTCCCAGTGCCCGATAGATACCAAAACTACAATGCCTTCCTAATCAACAAGACCAACTACACCCTTACCCACAATTACTTCTCCTTTGAAGGCACTACCTACACACAAATTGTGGGTACAGTTATAGGCACCTGCATGGCACCATCCTAAGCTAACCTATTCATGGGCCATCAAGAGGAATCCTTCCTAAACAAGCAGAATCCCAAACCCCTCACCTAGTTCAGATTTACTGATGACATCTTCTTGATTTGGATCAAGGATGTGGGCACGCTATCCACATTCCTAAAGAACCTCAACACTTTCTCCCCCATTCACTTTATCTAGTCCTATTCAATCCAACAAGCCACCTTCCTTGATGTTGACCTCCACCTCAAAGATAGGTACATCAGTACCTCCATCCATTTCGCAAAGTATCAGCCATCAGCAATACCATGATTTTGACAGCTGCCACCCATTCCATACCAAGAAGTCCCTTCCATACAGCCTAGTCACACGTGGCTCTCACATCTCTCATGACGAGTAGTCTTTCTTGAAATATGAGGATCTCACTGAGGTCTTCACAGACTGTAATTATCCTCCCAACCTTGTACAAAAAGAGATCTTCTCTGCCCTATCTCTCCAGTCACCCACCATCTCTCCAAGTCCCACCACCCAGCCAAAGAGAAGTATTCCCCTCATGACTCAGTACCACCCAGGACTGGAGCAACTGAATCACATTCTCCATCAGTGTCACAACTATTTCTCGTCATGCCCTTAAATAAGGAATATCCTACTCACTGTCCCTCCTCACTGTTGTATTCCATCATCCACTGAACCTACATAATATCCTCATCCATACCTACTGAACCACTGCTCCCAACCCCTTGCCTCACTGCTTATATCCCTGTAATAGACCTAAATGCAAGACCTGTCCCATACTTCCTCCCACAGCCACCTACTCCAGTCCAGTCATAAGCATCACCTATCCCTCAAAGGAAGGGCTATCTGTGAAACCAGTCATACAATCTACAAGCTAATCTGCACCCACTGTGCTGCATTCTATGTGAGCATGACAAACAACAAGCTGTCTGTTGGTGTGAATCCCCACTGACAAACAAGAAACAGCTGGACTATCTCACTTCTGAGTACACAGCCCAAAACAACATTCGTCATTTCAATGACTGCTTCATAGCCTGTGCCATCTGGTTCCTTCCCAACACCAGCTTCTCTGAACAACACAGGTGGGAACTCTCTCTGCAATACATCCTACGTTCCCATTACCCCCCTGGCCTCAACCTTCGTTCATCATTGTTCTTACCCTTCTCCATTCCCAGTCCAGTGTTACACAGCCCTCTATCCCACCAGTGCACCCACAGTCTTCTTACTTCTCTCCTTTTCTGCTACCCCCCCCCCCCCCCCTCCTCACTCTCCATCTAACTTCTGGACGCACCTAGCTGTTCTATCCTCTCTCCACTTCGTCCCTGTACATTTCCACAAGCAGCACTTTACTGTCCCCCATCCCTACCCTGCATCCCTCCCCCTCCCTGACTCAAGCTCCTCCTTACCGCCACCACCCGGTTGCTTCTCTGGTGTCTGCAGTCTGGCTTAAATAGCTGGAGATTGAGGTCATGTGTGTCAAAGTTGTGTTTGCATGAGTGTGTGTGTTGTCTGTTTTCAACAAAGACCTTTTTGGCCAAACACTCACTTTCTGACAGTCTTTTCATTGTACCTATCTGCAACCCAGCACCTCCGCTGTATGATGAGTAACAACTGTTCTTTTCATAACACTGTTACTGTAAAAATGCAATTTAGTGTTTCGAAACTTTGGAACTCTTTAAGGGTCTCTATTTAAAACACCAGCTAAAATAATTCTTTTACTGCCTACACAACAATCAATTATTTTTCAATGTTTTGAAAAAAATTAAGAACTTTACTACTGGAGGATCTGTACAGATTTATTACAATCAAGGGCACTTTAATTACAGCTAGCTTTATTGTTGATACTTCAAATGATATTTCTACACAAAGTTATGTGGTGAAGTTGAGTTTGAGAACTGTAGATTGTCTTTGTGCAACGTAAGGCAACCCTACACCCTCCCCCACTTCTATGTTCAGCTCAAATGAAATGTAAAATGAAAAAGAGTTTGAAAAGATGGCTTAGGTGCTATTCATAATGAACATTTTTTGGAAAACACATTCTGTTTCTGATGTGTTGGCAGAAGAGCCAACACCGTGTTGCTAGAGGAGGCCGAAATGCATGCGTTTAAGCTCACGCAGACTGGCATGAGGTCTGGAACAATTAAAGGAGTTGAGTCTACTAAATAAAGTACAGAGTTGCTTGAATACTTAACTTTAATCCATAAGTGGAGAACATCGCTCTTGTTGATACATGAATTATAATCTCAATATAAACTGGTACTGGCGCCTTGCTAGGTCGTAGCAAATGACGTAGCTGAAGGCTATGCTAACTATTGTCTCGGCAAATGAGAGCGTATTTTGTCAGTATAGCATCGCTAGCAAAGTCTGCTGTACAACTGGGGCGAGTGCTAGGAAGTCTCTCTAGACCTGCTGTGTGGCGGCACTCGGTCTGCAATCACTGACAGTGGCCACACGTGGGTCCGACGTATACTAATGGACCGCGGCCGATTTAAAGGCTACCACCTCGCAAGTGTCTGGCGGTGACACCACAGTTTCCACTAACACCGAATATTTCTGACGACTTTCCAACAAGATCACTCTCTACCATGACACTCTGATATTATGGGCGTTGGTGCTGAAGACCAATTGTTCTGAATGGTTTTATTTGAATTTGTGTGCTCCATTTACATTCAGTGATATGTCTTCATCACAAGAATTCCTATGAGACTATTGGTCACCTTCAGTAGAGCCCATTATAACTAAGCAAATTTAATACAACTGGAGTTGCTGTCTAACTTTTGTTTCACATCAACAGTCATCATCTTTGCTGTCATACAAGACAACTTGAAGTTTTGGAAGAAAGATTTTTTTAGTAGCCTTACCAGGTGTACAAATCGATGATACACACAGATCAATGCATGTAACACTGCCTACATTAGGTGAGAGCATCTGTGGCGAGAACACTGCTGATAACGCAGGCTGGTACGTGAGCTTCTGTAGTGGGCAAATGTAAGGGTTACCAGCTGTGGGCTAACACTCAGATGCTATTATGTGATTTTGTCTCCACTAGTGCTGCTGCTTACCTGAACTGATTTCGACTAGTGCTGCATAGTGCCCTGGCTTCTCAATGTGGGGTTCTCACCACTGTCAGCCTCAATAGAACTTTGCTTAGTAGCATACATACAATATGCCTGTCTAGTGAATTAGTAGTGTTTGGACTTATATCTATTCCAGTCATGAACTATTGCATATTATTTTCTATATGGAATTGTGGCTATTACTGATTACCATCAATAGCTGTTGTTTGGTTCTGTGGACTAACAGGCAACTTTTAACCTGTTGTTATAGAAGTTTGTGTTCAATAAATGTTGTTGTCCTAAAGACAGGATTATAAAAAATTTATAGAATACTTGTACTCTGATTAAGCCAAGATCCCCTTTCCTGTGATGGAACATTTCACTGTCATTTTAAAAAAAGGTTGCTTAATCATGTCGAAAGTTTACAGTAAAAGGAGACTGAGAGAGCTGACAAGCTCTTGCTTGTGGCACCCTGGGTTTGCCAAGTCTGGGAAAGTTCTCTGAGAAGCTGATCATATGGCTCTACCCAAAAATCAGGTTTAGTTAAGAGACTTTTACATATAGTGTCATATAGGTATGCATCCCCCACCCTTCCCCCTTGTTCAAATACAAAATCAATAAGGAATGTAATAGATGATAATAGTACTCCTCATGACATACTGTGTGGATGGTTGCAGAGTATACAAATAAATTTAAAGAACTCATGATTCAGCTGTAAGCTCTGCAGACTACTGTTTTGCTAATATTATTAGATTTTTTGTAGTTTTTTGTAGTTATGGGCGAATACTAATCCTGTTGTGGAGTACCCACTCCTGGTCAACTGGACAGGCTGACAACAAAAATTTCTTAATCGTGGAACAACTCTTGTTGAAGCATTCAAATGATTTTGTACCACACTGCTTTTGACACTGTGTTCCATTTATGACATATTTCTATAAGTCTGAGGTACCACCTCTCAAAATCTTTTGAAATGGTGTCACTATGTACACAACAAATTTCACCAAGATAGGTCATTACATAACCTCAATAGCAGATAAAGCAAGTGGACACATCAATTCATTAGTAGCATACTGGGAAAATGTAATCACTTTACAGAGGAGATAGCTCACAAAACACCCATGGGATCCATCCTAGAAAGTGTGGGACTGACATCAAATAGGACTTGCCTAGGATATTTAACATAGATAAAGAAGGGCAGTGTGACTAGTTCACTTTTGTTTGAATCATGTGAATGCCCACGGAAATACTGAGAGGCCTGTACTGATAGCCACTTGGAGATAGATGCCAACAATCTCACAAAAGCTAGTTTCAGAGTGAAGCTTTGAGTCGAATCATGAGGTACTTGGATGTCCACACGGTAACAGCATTGCCCTTGAAAGCAGGAGTCTTATGGCATACACATTCAGTCTACTTGCTTCAGAGGGAGAGGTGTGGGGTGATCATTAACAGCAAGCACACAAATGTGCAGAGTGCAGATAGAGAAAAATATATTCTCAACGGCAGGCTGTTCTCTGCCCTGCCAAGCACCTGTGGACGGAAGAGGCAAAATTCCTGGTGCACACATAGAACAAAATGTGAATGGGTGTAATAGGGCTGCCTAGTCCATAGAGTAATGGCAATTACTTGTGAATTGGAGCAAACACATAGCATTAGTCACTTGCCAGAAAAAAGGTAATCACAAGAGCCATGGAACATATGTGCTTTGCATTTTGAATATTAATAAAAAAAAGATGTTAAATTACAAGAAAAAAGGAAATGAAGACGCAAACTGGAAGTGAAACATGACTGTACATCATCCAGCTAACTGGCAGTAGGTCTTTTTCATTCCTCAATAAACTTTTTGTTTCACTCATACTTTGATAACATGAGCTGAAAAGGTACTTCTGCCCATGCACAGAAAGATATTTCAGCTAAAAGCAAAAATTCTTTTGAGACAGAATTTTCCTATTACATATTTTCAGCGGAAAAAGCACTGATCACATTTAATAGAAACGTTACTCTGCATTTCTCCTTAACAATTTTGGAGTGAATAATATAAACAGTGGGTGTCTCCGAGAGTCATCAGCTATATTTTTCCTGGCGTTTCAGCAGATACACTATGTGATCAAAAGTATACAGACACCTGGCTGAAAATGACTTACAAGTTCGAGGTGCCCCTCCATCAGTAATGTTGGAATTCAATATGGTGTTGCCCTACCCTTAGCCTTGATGACAGCTTCCACTCTGGCAGGCATACATTCAATCAGGTGCTGGAATGTTTCATTGGGAATGGCAGCCCATTCTTCATGGAGTGTTGCATTGAGAAGAGGTATCGATGTTGGTTGGTGAGGCCTGGAATGACATCGCCATTCCAAAACATCCCAAAGGTGTTCTATAGGATTCAGGTCAGCACTCTGTACAGGTCAGTCCATTACAGGGATGTTATTGTGTAACCACTCCGCCACAGGCCGTGCATTATGAACAGGTGCTCAATCACGTTGAAAGATGTAGTTGCCATCTCAGAACTGCTCTTCAACAAGAAGGTGCTTAAAACATCAATGTAGGCCTGTGCTGTGATAGTGCCACACACAACAACTAGGGGTGCAAGCCCCTTCCATGAAAAACCATACCCACACCCTGCCATCAGATCGCCACATTGTGTACCATGATTTGTCATTCCACACAACATTTTTCCACTGTCCAATCGTCCAATGTTTACACTCCTTACACCAAGCTAGGTGTCGTTTGGCATTTACCGGCGTGATGTGTGGCTTATGAACAGCCGCTCCACCATGAAATCCAAGTTTTTTTGCCTCCCGTCAAACTGTCATTGTACTTGCAGTGGATCCTGATGCAGTTTGGAATTCCTGTGTGATGATCTGGATAGATATCTGCCTATTACACATTACGACCCTCTTCAACTGTTGGCGGTCTCTACCAGTCAACAGACGAGGTCAACCTGTATGCTTTTGTGCTGTACATGTCCCTTCACGTTTCCACTGCACTATCACATTGGAAACAGTGCAACTAGGGATGTTTACGAATGTACAGATATGTGACACAAGTGACACCCAATCACCTGACCACGTTTAAAGTCCGTGAGATCTACGGGGTGCCCCATTCTGCTCTCTCATGATGTCTAATGACTAATGAGGTTGCTGATATGAAGTACCTGGCAGTAGGTGGCAGCACAATACACATAATATGAAAAACTTATGTTTTTGGGGGTGTCTGGACACTTTTTATCACATAGTGTATTTGCAACTTTATTTTTATGATGTTTAGGAGGCATCCAAAACAAATACAGCACATTGTGTGCTTCACATGACATCCAACGCTGGCAGGAAAAGTCCATTTATTTCTTTTTACAAGTAAGATACTTCCAAAGGGAAATCTAATGTGTCCAGTCAAAACAGTGGTCCAAAATTAGTCCAGTGTAATACTTAGTTGAATGGTATATCCTCTAGCATTTGTCACACCTGTAAATATTTGTTTCCCAATATTCTTCGTCCAACATACTCACTTGCATCCCACGCAGTATTATCTGTCTGCTATAACGTAAACTAATTTGGGAGAACTCTGTTGAATGGGCAGATTCAGTTCCATTATAAAAGTTGTTTGTAACTAGAAACTGAAGATATAACACCACTAAAATCAATTGGCTTTCGCCCAACAAAATGTTTAAAGAAAATATTGAAATCAACACACAACAGAAGCAATAATAATAAACCAGCAGAAAAATGCTCCAGTTTGAGCACAAAAAAGGGGAATATGTTCATCTTTAAACGACTGTGACAAAAAAGTGGGGAAACAGCTGCCTCAATTCTCATTCTGTCTTCCTCACCAAAAATCTTGGCATGCAAAGTTATTTGCCTCTTTTAACACAGAACATTCTAAGGCCTTTTACCCAGTCTATCTTCGTAGTTAAGCCTTCATACTCACCAAATCCCACTCAATTCTACTATCTATATACATCTCTCTCCCACCATCATCTTTTTCTCCCACACATTTACAGTACATATCACTGTCATGGTTTTCTCACTCGCTTACACTGTATCCTTTTGTCTTTCTTTTCCACTGACACTTTCTCCATACCTCAGCAGCTCAAAAATTCTGGGGGATCCACTTTGCTCTGTTGTACTCCCACTGCTTCTATCTCCATCCACCCTCTTTCCCTTTTATTGCCACTATATCTCACTGACAACCAACATCTCCTCTCTCTTTGGCTCGCTATTGCCTTCATCCATCTCTCTTTCACTGCCACATTTTCTCTCCCACAATCAATTTCTCCTCTTTCTTTCTCTCCCACTGGCATTGTCTCCTATCTCTTTCATCGTCGCTGTCTCTTTGCTACTCTCCTTCCACACAAAAAAGTGTGTGCCAAAATGTTTGGTGAGGAAGGCATCATGAACATTGAAACTGTTGGTTCCTCAATTTTCTGTCAAAGTCTCTTGAAGAAGAGCATGTTACCCTTTTATGCTCCAACAGGGACATTTTTCCACTGGTTCTCTTCTTTTCTCTGTTGCATATGTAAAAAAATTCCTTGGTCCAGTCATGTTTTGATGGTTTATTTATATACTTCGACACATTTACATACTTTGACACATATAAACAACAAATATGTATGCATAATACAACGTTAACACAAAATCATTGGCTTTACATTTTTTCTGGAAACTTGATTATCAACTGCAATTCATGAAAAATGTCCTCCTTGCAATTTGTACCTTAAATGAGTAAAATTTTATTAGAAATATTTTACTGTATTTGCATTTTGCAAGTTTTACATAATTTTTGGCAGTCATGTTAAGTTTTTTCAGGCATGTCAGGACCCATTTTAGCCTATTTTTAGTCACTACAGCAGCACTTTGGGCTTGAAGCGCTAGTTATAACGAGACATCACATCATAACAGGCAAAGAAATGTTGACGAAGAACGTACTTTAATAACCTTGGAAGCCTTGCAATGACTCCAGAAACCTAGTCATGTGTTCATGACAGCAGTTAAATCCACATTTGTGCCTCAAAAGTTTCAAAGTTCCCCAAGAATATCACCTTAAGAATGTGTGGTAAAAATTTTGATGATCTACCATGAACAGAAATTACAGAAGTGGCCATCCCCACAGTTGGTACTTTTTGTACCTAAAAATCATGGTTTTTCAGGATTTTTCTCAGGAACCATCCATGAACAAATGGTGCTTTCATAAGCCATCTAAGACCTCCCTAGACTACAGCTAATGCAACAGAGTCAACCAATTTGCTCAATTCTCATGGGCTGGAGGATGTGTACAGTGTTTAAATTTTGACTCTATACTGCAAGATAGGTACAGCATGCCCATTCTTTTGATGAATATACAGATAGTTGCTTGGCCGAGGGTTATCTGAAACACTTGATCCCTTATCTCTGTGATCAATAGGACCCGAAATACAACCCCCTGAAAGATTGCAATAACATGCATGGCTTTCTGGAATATACTGATTTTATCATTATTATTATTATTATTATTATTAGGTCCATGCAACAGTGCACAGACATAATAATAATAAACCATATATCAATAGTGAAAACCGGTTAGGCCAACAACAGCACCAAACATTATGCAATACCTAAAAATTATTGAGTACCTCCTTGGTTAAAACAACTATTTGTTTCCTCTGTATTTAAAGTTGCCTTAATGTTGTCTTTTTGAAGTTTATTAAAAACAAAAATAAAGTGTCTTTCTCTGCCCTGATAACTATCAAATATCAGTTTTCACACCTAAGAGGAAAATATTTTTCCGTATATTCTTAGGGCTTAAACTGAAATCAATAGTCATCACAAATATTCTCATCTCAATTAATTTCACTAAAATGTTGCACTGGTAACAGATCATAACCATTTTGCAAGTAGGAACCAAGAAATAATATAACGACAGCCATTAAAATTGCAACACCATGAAGGATAATAATTAACAAAATTTTGCTTATTGTGCATGTAAAGTATTATAGGAAGAACACACAGTTAATTTTGTAGGGAATTTGGGCATATACAGGGAACAAAATTTCATACATAAAGGTTTCACCTCTGATAGCAGCAACACATTTTACTCAGCTGGGAATCGAGTCTGAGTTTGGATGACAGACACTGACATGCCACTGCCTGCTAGTTCTACTTATACCAGATTTCAGTAATCACAGTGGCTGAAGACTGGTAGTGTGCCACTCTTGTGGCATCTCACGATGTTTCCAATTGGGGGGGAGGGGGTATTTGGGGGGGGGGGGGGGGGAGGTCTAGTGAATTTTATGCCATGGTAATAGTTGACCCATCTCAGTATCTAAGTAGGTCCAGGCAGCATGGGAAACATGCAGTCTTGGATTATCTTGTTGAAAGGTAACATCATGGAGACATCAAAGACAGGGTACAGCCACTGGCATAAATACTTCAAATATTTAATAAATGTTTGCAGGAGGCTCCCAAAACCAGATTTTGTAAACCAATTTCACAATACCGCTTTTGGTTGGTCATGTAAACATACCAAAATCAATTCTGGAAATAAATTTCTAGCTGGCAGTTTTAGACTTCCACAATCGATTTTTGCTCACATGTACAAGCACAACAAATTTTGAAATGTGCTTGGATTGTCAGTTATGTCTTGTTTTCAAAATATGAGGCCGAAATGGATGGGCTGACTTATTGTGCAGTGAAGAAGCAGTTACATTAGACTAAGCATGAAACTGTCTACCTTTAATATATGAGTGAAGAGAAATAGTGACTGTGCTTACTAAATCAGGAACCGGAACAGCCAAATACCATATTTAACTGGGCTAACAAATTCCACTTCAGACCTCACCATGTAAACACAACAGCGAAAGACAGTTTCCAAAATTTGGTTTCACCTTTCTGAAGATGTGTTTCATGTAAACATAGTCTTTAGGTGACTGTGATTCTCTGTTCCAGCATGTCCCCAATTTATTTATCACTATACAGACTTGGAAAAATTAATAATGCCATACAATGTCTATAGTAGTGTCACTGTGAGTCTTCCAAGATCTGGGGGCAGAACTTGGTGAGTGACATCATAAAAAAATGCACAGATGGATACAATTGCTTGCTGTGAGTGGAAGCAGAGACAGCATCCTCCAATGGAGTCCATAGTGTGACACACAGGAAGATAACAAACATGGCAGTAACAAGATGACAATACAGTTCACGATGACACCTGCTAGTGGCATTTCTAAATGATGCACCCTCAGCGGAGATGTGGGTGGTAAATGACGCATTGTGCACAGTCGACATAAACACCGTCAATACAGCATAAACCAGAAGTGACTGTGTTATGTAGCCGATGGTATCCATTCCATAATGGCAACTGCTGGGCCCATATCACTACGACAAATAAAATCTGGCAATACTGATTCTCCTCAGAGATTTCAGAGCTGGTATGTCTATCGCAATGCTGTATGCAGAACCAGGCATCATCTGGAAAGACAATGTGGTGCCACTCCTGCATTCAGTGTTGTCACTGAGCACACCACTGTCAGAATGTCTCTCTCCCTGCTGCCACATCAAGGGCAGCTGCAACAATGGTCACCATGGTGACAGTCTGCAGTGTCTCAGATATCCTCAAACTGTCCGTGTGGATACTTGTCTTGCTGCAAAAAAAGTCATTTTCCTGACTCAAGGTAATACCAAGACTGTTTGATTGTGCATGGCCAAGTGAATATGTCTGTCCTCTCAGTTGCTTGTCACATGGAACCTCTGAGGTTCTGCATTGCAATCTGTATGATTCTCCCAAAACTATCAGTTCCATATTGAAATGACAGTTGAGGGATGGTTATCAAAAGCAGTAGCAATACCACAGAATGGTAATAGGCCATGATCCTGCTGCTACCAAGTTCCAGAAAGTACAGGTAGATGTCTCTCCTCCTTACAAGAGGCATAATGCGAATTTCTCACAGACAACCAAAATTCAATTCTGGATATGAAACCTGCTGTGTAATCTTTCATTATATACAAAATGCAGATAGTGCTACTTTTGCCTGTTTCATGAGAATGCACTGAAATATTAATCATTTGTATATCCAAGGATGTAGTACATTTCACACATATTTGGTGTTTGTTGCAGGCTGCCTTCAAAGTGTTGCAGTTTTAATTAATTGCCAGCTGTGTGGTTGACAATACAAGTGTGACTAACCTCCTCACAGACATGCATGTTAGACTGCTCATGCACAGAACGAATATGCTCCTGCAGTGACTTGTAAACTGCATACAACTTTCCACAATGATGACAGACAAAGGTACGATCATCAGTATGATCAGTGTGCACAGTGCTATGTCTTTCCAGTTCAGCTTTAGTATATGTACGATAATCACAGTTAGCACATGAAAAATCACGTTCACCACGATGCCTTTTCATGTGGATCTCTGAAACAAAATATCATATATTCATTGGAATACCACTGTATCCTCTTTGATAACTATGATACTTTACACAAGCAATTTGGAATAGTGAATATGGCATGCTGAACAGAATTTAGGCCATATATGTATACTCATGAGTAAATGAATTAGACATACATACATATTAGCATGCAGCACCTCTTCTGGAACTTGGGTTTATTGCTAAACAGTATTTGATCCTATTGTCCCATTTGTTTCCATACAAACTGTTAATACTGAAAGTCTCAATGAACCTGTCAAAGCTTATGTATTTTTAATACTAAACAGAAGGGATAAGTTTTGTGAGATTCTATGATATGATGAGTAATGGTCAGTTATGGCTTGATAAAGGATGATACTATTCCCTTTCTATGTAGCTATCCAGGACTGAAGAACCTTGATACATACTTCTACCATCAGTTTCACACAGTTCTCAATATAGTTGGGTATTCTAAAGAGAGAAATACATGGTGATTATGCAGAGCAAATAAATAAAATATATGCTAATGAATAATATGGTGCCAAATCAAACAGTGGATAGATAGTAGAATTTTAGAGCAGGAGGGAGTCTCAATGAGGTTATGAACTTGGGTAGCTTTTTAAGAAACAATAGAGTATATATCATAAGTTAGCAGGCAGTTCCTATACATGCAGTCTAACTTGACACACTGCACTGGGTCTGCTGACAGTTGATGGAACAGACAGAAACCCTTATAATCTCTCCCAACTTTTCATGGTGTATTCAGAATTGTTTAATAATGTTGTCTCTTTTTATGCCTCCTACTGGTTCAAAACATTATGCAATGTCTCTTCTGGTTAAAATCATTCTGCAATAATTTGGGTGCACCAACATAACTTTTACAGTAAAACCCACAACTGAAATTTAAGCAGTATCTTGCTAGCAGAATACTTATCAAAGCAAATCCTAATGTGAGCACAAGCACATCAAAAAATGTGAAAGCACAGCAACTGGACCAACAACAGATATACATTGAAGAGCCAATACATTATGACCATGTGCTTAATAACATGTTGGTTCATGTTTGGAACACATGCAGCACAGCTTTGATTCAATAAATCCCAGGTGGGTTTCTAGAAGTGGCATCAGATGTTTACGCAAAGGTCAAGCAATTCCTGTATATTACAAGCTGGTGTGTGTTTCATTGGGTTCATATAAGGTGAATTTGTTGGCCAGGATATCAACACGAGTTCACTCTCAAGTTCCTCAAACCACTGTAGTATGATTCTGGCCTTGTGACATGGATAGTTATCCTGCTGGAAGACATCATCACAATCAGAGAAGCCATCACAAATGAAGGAACGCCTGTAGTTCATAAAAGGCACACCTGTAGTTCATAATAATTTTCACATAGTTCACAGCTGTCATAATGCCTTCGATTATTACCACAGTGCCATGCAAGCACAGGTGAATGTCTCCTGTAGCATAAGGTGATGCTGAATGGTGCATAGTGGTCAGGTAGATACAGCAAGTAATTATAACACATAAGTTGAGACAGTAGTATGCTGTCTGGAATAAAGGAAGGAAGGAAGGTTTGGTTTAATGTCGCGTCAACATCAAGGTCATTAGAGATGGAGCACAAGCTCCAATTTTGTCAAAGATAGGGAAGGAAATTGGCCATGCCTTTTGAAACAAACCACCTCAGCATTTGCCTGGAGCAATTTAGGGAAATCACAGAAAAACTAAATGTGGAAGGCTGGACATGGGTTTGAACCATCATCCTTCCACATGCAGGTCCAGCATGCTAACCACTGCATCATGTTGCTCGGTTGGTTGATTGGTTGGCTGATTTGGAGGAGGGAACCACAGAGCAAGGTCATTGGTCCCAGCAGATTAGGAAATCGACCATGCCCTTTCAAAGAAACCATCCCAGCATTTGCCTGAAGTGATTTAGGGAAATCACGGAAAACCTAAAATCAAGATGGGCGGATGTGGGTTTGAATGGTCGACCTCTCAAGTACGAGTCCAGTGTGCTAACTACTGCATCACCTCACTCAGTACCTCGCTCGGTTGCTATCTGGAGATAGTAAACACAAGAACTGCTGTTGTTGAGGATATGAACAAAAATGGACCTGGATGTTCATTGGCATAACAGAATCAGTCAGACTGCATAGAATAAATGGTGGCCAGCTTCACATATTGTCCTACACTGCTGCTTGCTGTGCAGCAAAGAAAACAGTGCAACATACTCATTGCCAGAAAACACACAAGAAAGGGGAGGAGCTGCAAATAGCCACTTACAAGAACTTTGGTCTGTGATGACAGCCTCAGTTATGGGAGACATGGCTTCAATTTTGCTGCTAGCATTCTCTACTGCACTTCAGAGAAGATGCAACCACTAGCATTTCAATACTGTCCTCTGTAAAAGTACCTGCACCTGGTTTGCTGTTCACATGCCATACCATAACCCAAATTAATAGTGAAAAAACCTGCTAATTTCTACCCTGTTTTATTCAAAAAATATTTTCTTTTACTTGAAACTAGAGAGCAGTTAAATTAAAGCTTTATCCAGATGAAAACAATCACCATCATTAGATTATCGAACATTTTCACAGCTACCCTCACCACAAAATTCCAAAAATATTAAGTAATAGAGGCCACTATTTTTATGTTATCAAAGAAATATAATGTTAAGACATGGCAGATTTGTGAATGACTCTGGAGTCATGTTTCAAGTTTTTCCCAGGCCTCAGTAGAGTAGCACAGTATTCCACCAACATGTGATGTGCGTTCTGCAAGAGCAGGTTATCTATGGACAAGAAAAGCAGCTGTTTTAACCAGTGGACAACAGACATTTTGTTTTTGTCTGAGTTTATTTTAAAGAAATATAGGCAACGTATATAACACAAGTTGTACAGTTAAGTACTCTCCTGTTCTTGATTCAACAGTTACTCATAAGATCAAATCAAATTATTCTTAAACATTTATCGTAAAGAAAGCAAGAAAGGCTTGTAGAGGTACCATTATTGGGAATAAATGACTTCAGTGCTATATGTTCAATGCTCTAGCACTCTGAGGTCACCTTGTGTGTGGAAAAAAAAAAGGTATGAACTGAGCTCGTGTAACTCCAGCTCTATTATGTGGTTATACAAAAGACATAATGTCCTATGGTCACATCTTCTAATCATGTTAAAACATTCAAAAAGATAGCGTATAGGAGTATACAAAATGCGAATAATGTCATGACATCTGATCATATTACAAGGGTAATCCCAAAAGTAAGGTCTCCTATTTTTTTTTTATAAGTGCATAGACCTGTTTATTTCTACAATTGTTTACACCAGTTTACAGCTTGAACATTTAGCTATTTTTCAACATAATCACCATTTCTGTCGTTGCATTTTTGTAGACGCTGTAGCAGTTTCTGTATGCCCATGTCATACCAGCTCGCTGCCATGCTGTTCAGAAGGTTATGAACCTCTTCTTTCACCTCGTCGGTGGAGTTGAATCACTTTCTGTCCAAATATTGTTTTAACTTAGGGAACAGGTGATAGTCACTGGGTGCCAAGTCAGGACTATAGGGTGGGTGGATGATTATGTTCCACTGAAACTGTTGCAGGAGAGCAACAGTTTGCCGAGCGATGTGTGGGCGAGCGTTGTCATGGAGAATGTGTATGACCTTGCTCAACATTCCTCTTCTCCGGTTCTGAATTGCCCTTTTGAGTTTTTTCAGAGTCTCACAGTAACTGTCAGCATTAATTGTGGTACCAGCGATTCAGCTCCGATGACAAGGTGAAAGAAGAGGTTCATAACTTTCTGAACAGCATGGCGGCGAGCTGGTATGACATGGGCATACAAACACTGCCACAGCGTCTACAAAAATGCATTGACAGAAATGGTGATTACATCAAAAAATAGTTAATGTTCAAGCTGTAAACTGGTGTAAACCATTGTAGAAATAAACAGGTCTATGTACTTATAAAAAAATAGGGGACCTTACTTTTGGGATTACCCTCATACAAACATATCATCACGAAACCTCCAAATTATAATGATCTTTAATGCTGCTGAATCCAGAACTTCCTCACACCATTTTATGCAAAAATACAACTATGGATTTTCATTTTCAGGGGCTGAAGGAACTGAAGACCAAAATTATGTTGAAAAAAGAATAATATCAATATCTGAGATAGAAAAAGAGAGCCTAATTACCAAATGTGAAAAATAGGAACAACTGGGTACAGAACATTTCTAATGTTCCTAAATTAGGAGCAATGGAATATTCAAGTGTTAGTTCTGGGAAGGACCATTTATTGTATTTTTGGACGTTCATGCTGTTCTTATTTTCACCCAGAGGTGGAAAGATCTGCCACTGGCAAAAGTCAGCAGTGACCGGGGTATATCCGATTCCAAAAGCAATATTTGCAGTGGCTCCTTACTGGACAAGGTGTACAATAGTTTCAAAGACTATCATTTGGCTCAAGGCATCCAGTCAGTTCTTGAGAACAAAAAATTTTATGTCTTCTGGTAAACCTTGCGGGATGTAAGGTCGTGGTCCATGAAACTCTTCAGCTCCTGACGTTTCGTCCAGTGCTTCGCTGGACGAAACGTCAGGAGCTGAAGAGTTTCATGGACCACGACCTTACATCCCGCAAGGTTTACCAGAAGACATGTCATCCGGTCGTGAAAGCCTTCATACTAAAAAATTTTATGTACATTTTGATAAAGAAAAAAGTGGGTGGAGAAGTCAGTTTAATAGTCAGCCTCAGGAAAGAGTACTGGGACCAACTTTATTTAATTTTTACACATATTTGCAAACAAAACTCAGAAATATGAATATTTCCTTTACACAGATTATTTTGTTCTTGTTCCACAGGGCAAAAATTATGAACCTGTCAAAGGGCAATCAATACAGTTCCTGTCTACCATGTCAATGTATTACAAACTGGAGCAACTGAATTACATTCCACTAGGATTTCAACTACCTCTCATTGTGCACTGAAATGAGAAATGTCCCACCCATTGTTCTTTCCACCCCTCCCATAGTGGTATTCCGCTGTCTACCAAACCTAACAATACACTCTTCCATCCCTTCACAACCCCTGCTCCCAATCACTTACCTCATGGCTCATGTCCCTGTAATAGACGTAGATCCAAGACCTATCCCATACATCCTCCCATCACAACTTACTACAGTCTGGTCACAAACATCACCTATCCCATCAAAGGCAGGGCTATCTACAAAATCAGTCATGTGATCTACAAACTAAGCTGCAACCACTGTGCTGCATTCTATGTAGGCATGACAACCAACAAGCTGTCTGTCTGTATGAACGGCCACCAACAAACTGTGGCCAGGAAACAAGTGGACCAACCTATTGCTGAGCATTCTGCCCAACATGACATCCTTCATTTCAATGACTGCTTCACAGCCTGTGCCTTACAGATCCTTCCCACCAACGCCAGTTTTCTGAACTGCGCAGGTGGGAACTCTCCCTGCAATATATCCTACATTCTCGTAACCTTCCTAGTCATTGTGCTCACACATCTAGCCCCTCCCCTGTCTCCATTCCACTACCCTGCTCCCATTCCACTACCCTGCTCCCATTCCAGCACTACACAGCTCTCTTTCCACCATGCATTCAATCTCTCCTTTTCCACAATCCCCATCCCCCTCTGCCCCACCCTTTGTCTAACCTAACCTCTCTCCACCTCGTCCATGCATGCTCCCAGCAGCACTTCACCATCACCCACCTTTACCCTGCTATCCCTCTCTCTCCCTGCCCCAGCCTCCTCCTGAACCCCATCCAGTTACCTCTGCCATCATGCACTGCAGCTGTTGCTCATAGTCTGGCTGCAACTGCCAGAAGCTATGGTCATGTGTGTGTGTGTGTGTGTGTGTGTGTGTGTGTGTTTGCATGCATCAACAGGTTCCCAAACGGACTAGCAAACTTGGAAGACCCACAGCAGACAACAAACAGGTGTTGCACCAGTAAAGGCAAACTTATCAATACGGGGTCTACAAGATGATACAGACATTTTCTGCAAATTTGTTGAGGTGCAGGATATGGCACACACGTAAGATTGTCCTAACAGTTCTTGTAAGTGCACCCCAGAATATCTATAGCTGAGTAACAATCCAGCAATTCACATCACCCAATACTGAGCTGAAACTTTTGCAAGAGACGACAAAGATTAGAGACTATGACTGCAAACTCACCAAGACATAAAAATGTAAAAAGTAAAATAAGGATAAATGGATATATAAGGAAGTAAAATAAGGTTGACATCAATCCATAGTTTTGTTTGAACATTACAACACTTTACTAAGAGTGGCCCCTTTGGAGGTGATAAGCCGTTGCCTTCCTCCAACCACTGACATGACTTAACCAGTCTGTTATAAGGAGCCCAGGTTTTAATGCTGACTCTGAATGGTAGCACATCTAGGCTCTTCTCATGTTTACAAATTGTCTCCAAAGGTGAAAAAAGTGTAAAGTAACAGAAAAAAATCCTAGAACCAACTGGGAATTGAGTCTCAAATCATTGGATTTGTCGTCTATCATCATAAACACTTCGCTTCTGATCAGAGATCAGAAATGGATAAAAAGACTTATAGATAGAAACTGAGAAAAAGAAAAAAAGGAAATAGGAACAATACAAGAGGAAACAGTTTTGTGTTGTTATTCTTTTTTTTTCCCCCATTTTTTCCCTCTTGCTTTTGTCTTTCTATGTATTTCTGTTACAATTAAAACCTGTACTTTTGAAGCAATTTTATATGTCATGTTCCATGTTTGGATTACTAGTAGTGCACTGTTACTACACTTGGGTTTATATGTCAATTGTAAGTCATCTAACCATTGTTGTTGTTGTTGTTGTTGTTGTTGTTGTTGTTGTGGTCTTCAGTCCTGGGACTGGTTTGATGCAACTCTCCATGCTACCCTATGTTGTGCAAGCTTCTTCATCTCCCAGTACTTACTGCAACCTAAATCCTTCTGAATCTGTTTAGTGTATTCATCTCTTGGTCTCCCTCTATGATTTTTACCATCCACACTGCCCTCCAATGCTAAATTTGTGATCCTTTGATGCCTCAGAACATGTCCTACCAACCGGTCCCTTCTTCTTGTCAAGTTGTGAAACAAACTCCTGTTCTCCCCAATTCTATTCAATACCTCCTCATTAGTAATGTGGTCTACCCATCTTATCTTCAGCATTCTTCTGTAGCACCACATTTCGAAAGCTTCTATTCTCTTCTTGTCCAAACTATTTATCGTCCATGTTCCACTTCCATACATGGCTACACTCCATACAAATACTTTCAGAAACGACTTCCTGACACACAAATCTATACTCGATGTTAACAAATTTCTCTTCTTCAGAAACACTTTCCTTGCCATTGCCAGTCTGCATTTTGTATCCTCTCTACTTCGACCCTCATCAGTTATTTTGCTCCCCAAATAGCTAAACTCCTTTTCTACTTTAAGTGTCTCATTTCCTAATCTAATTCCCTCAGCATCACCCAACTTAATTCAACTACATTTCATTATCCTTGTTTTGCTTTTGTTGATGTTCATCTTATATCCTCCTTTCAAGACACTGTCCATTCCGTTCAACTGCTCTTTCAAGTCTTTTGCTGTCTCTGACAGAATTACAATGTCATCGGCAAACCTCAAAAGTTTTTATTTCTTCTCCATGGACTTTAATACCTACTCTGAATTTTTCTTTTGTTTCCTTTACTGCTTCCTCAATATACAGATTTAATAACATCGGGGAGAGGCTAGAACCCTGTCTCACTCCCTTCCCAACCACTGCTTCCCTTTCATGCCCTTCGACTCTTATAACTGCCATCTGGTTTCTGTACAAATTTTATAGCCTTTCGCTCCCTATATTTTACCCGTCACCTTTAGAATTTGAAAGTTAGTCTATTTTCTTAAGTTCCCAATTCTCCTAGTGAAGGAACTGTTTTGAAAGCCTAATAGTTAAGAAAAGTTTGAAAGTTGTGTACATCAATCCTGCTCCAATTACTTTTCTAGCAGTCTTTAAAAAAACAGTGTTGCCAAATGGGAATTGTATCAGATAATAAGAAAATCTAAAAATAAAGTTATGTTTATCTAAATTACTTACTCAATGTCTGGGCCTTTGGAAAAAAATGTCCACACTGCTTGCATATGTACATTCCATGAGATATATGCTCCTCTTTCAAATGATTTCTCAAATCGATTCTGTCATTACACTCTTTATAACAAATAGAACACTGGACAGTAGCTCCTTTTATCACCACATTTTCTGCCTCATTATCTTTCCCATCACCTCGGCTGCACACTGTAACTAAAACTGCAACCATTACAACTGATTTGTTTGTGAAACACATTGTCCAGGGTGTCCCACATACAACTGGTACATCTCATGTATTAGTTAATCATCTCTAGTCGAATTGCTTGTGGAGTGGCAACACTGTCTCAAAAATTAGCTACACTGCATTTTATTGGAAAGCAGAGTGCAGCTGCGAGTCATGTATCAGTTATCGTGAGAAGCTCGTATCATTGAGTTTAACAGAAATGGTGCAGTTTGCATTAGTACAGCAAACTGATATCTTGGAATGTTACATAAAGACAGGAATGTAAACAATGTTTCGAGCAAAGTGTCCTGGTAGGAAACTCCACATGACCAGCACTATTCAAGATCTGTGCAAGAAATGGATGGCTGCAGGATCCATCAAAACTGTGCAGAGGAATAGGTGACCAACAGTGAGGACCTCTGAAACTATGGACAGAATTTGCATGCATAATACAAGAAAGCAAGGGGAAACTACAGCCGTAATTTTTCCCGAGGACATGCAGCTTTACTGTATGATTAAATGATGATGGCGTCCTCTTGGGTAAAATATTCCGGAGGTAAAATAGTCCCCCATTCGGATCTCCGGGCGGGGACTACTCAAGAGGACGTCGTTATCAGGAGAAAGAAAACTGGCATTCTACGGATCGGAGCGTGGAATGTCAGGTCCCTTAATCGGGCAGGTCGGTTAGAAAATTTAAAAAGGGAAATGGATAGGTTAAAGTTAGATATAGTGGGAATTAGTGAAGTTCGGTGGCAGGAGGAACAAGACTTTTGATCAGGTGATTACAGGGTTATCAATACAAAATCAAATAGGGGTAATGCAGGAGTAGGTTTAATAATGAATAAAAAAATAGGAGTGCGGGTTAGCTACTACAAACAGCATAGTGAACGCATTATTGTGGCCAAGATAGACACAAAGCCCATGCCTACTACAGTAGTACAAGTTTATATGCCAACTAGCTCTGCAGATGATGAAGAAATTGATGAAATATATGACGAGATAAAAGAAATTATTCAGGTAGTGAAGGGAGACGAAAATTTAATAGTCATGGGTGACTGGAATTCGTCAGTAGGAGAAGGGAGAGAAGGAAACATAGTAGGTGAATATGGATTGGGGGGAAGAAATGAAAGAGGAAGCCGCCTTGTAGAATTTTGCACAGAGCATAACTTAATCATAGCTAACACTTGGTTCAAGAATCATAAAAGAAGGTTGTATACCTGGAAGAATCCTGGAGATACTAATAGGTATCAGATAGATTATATAATGGTAAGACAGAGATTTAGGAACCAGGTTTTAAATTGTAAGACATTTCCAGGGGCAGATGTGGATTCTGACCACAATCTATTGGTTATGAACTGCAGATTTAAACTGAAGAAACTGCAAAAAGGTGAGAATTTAAGGAGATGGGACCTGGATAAACTGAAAGAACCAGAGGTTGTAGAGAGTTTCAGGGAGAGCATAAGGGAACAATTGACAGGAATGGGGGGAAGAAATACAGTAGAAGAAGAATGGGTAGCTCTGAGGGATGAAGTTGTGAAGGCAGCAGAGGATCAAGTAGGTAAAAAGACGAGGGCTAATAGAAATCCTTGGGTAACAGAAGAAATATTGAATTTAATTGATGAAAGGAGAAAATATAAAAATGCAGTAAATGAAGCAGGCAAAAGGGAATACAAACGTCTCAAAAATGAGATCGACAGAAAGTGCAAAATGGCTAAGCAGGGATGGCTAGAGGACAAATGTAAGGATGTAGAGGCTTGTCTCACTAGGGGTAAGATAGATACAGCCTACAGGAAAATTAAAGAGACCTTTGGAGAGAAGAGAACCACTTGTATGAATATCAAGAGCTCAGATGGCAACCCAGTTCTAAGCAAAGAAGGGAAGGCAGAAAGGTGGAAGGAGTATATAGAGGGTTTATACAAGGGCGATGTACTTGAGGACAATATTATGGAAATGGAAGAGGATGTAGATGAAGATGAAATGGGAGATAAGATACTGCATGAAGAGTTTGACAGAGCACTGAAAGACCTGAGTCGAAACAAGGCCCCGGGAGTAGACAACATTCCATTAGAACTACTAATGGCCTTGGGAGAGCCAGTCATGACAAAACTCTACCATCTGGTGAGCAAGATGTATGAGACAGGCGAAATACCCACAGACTTCAAGAAGAATATAATAATTCCAATACCAAAGAAAGCAGGTGTTGACAGATGTGAAAATTACCGAACTATCAGTTTAATAAGTCACAGCTGCAAAATACTAACGCGAATTATTTATAGACGAATGGAAAAACTGGTAGAAGTGGACCTCGGGGAAGATCAGTTTGGATTCCGTAGAAATGTTGGAACACGTGAGGCAATACTAACCTTAAGACTTATCTTAGAAGAAAGATTAAGAAAAGGCAAACCTACGTTTCTAGCATTTGTAGACTTAGAGAAAGCTTTTGACAACGTTAACTGGAATACTCTCTTTCAAATTCTGAAGGTGGCAGGGGTAAAATACAGGGAGCGAAAGGCTATTTACAATTTCTACAGAAACCAGATGGCAGTTATAAGAGTCGAGGGGCATGAAAGGGAAGCAGTGGTTGGGAAAGGAGCGAGACAGGGTTGTACCCTCTCCCCGATGTTATTCAATCTGTATATTGAGCAAGCAGTAAAGGAAACAAAAGAAAAAGTCAGAGTAGGAATTAAAATCCATGGAGAAGAAATAAAAACTTTGAGGTTCGCCGATGACATTGTAATTCTGTCAGAGACAGCAAAGGACTTGGAAGAGCAGTTGAACGGAATGGACAGTGTCCTGAAAGGAGGATATAAGATGAACATCAACAAAAGCAAAATGAGGATAATGGAATGTAGTCAAATTAAATCGGGTGATGCTGAGGGGATTAGATTAGGAAATGAGACACTTAAAGTAGTAAAGGAGTTTTGCTATTTAGGGAGTAAAATAACTGAAGATGGTCGAAGTAGAGAGGATATAAAATGTAGACTGGCAATGGCAAGGAAATCGTTTCTGAAAAAGAGAAATTTGTTAACATCGAGTATAGATTTGTGTGTCAGGAAGTTATTTCTGAAAGTATTTGTATGGAGTGTAGCCATGTATGGAAGTGAAACATGGACGATAACCAGTTTGGACAAGAAGAGAACAGAAGCTTTCGAAATGTGGTGCTACAGAAGAATGCTGAAGATAAGGTGGGTAGATCACGTAACTAATGAGGAGGTATTGAATAGGATTGGGGAGAAGAGAAGTTTGTGGCACAACTTGACTAGAAGAAGGGATCGGTTGGTAGGACATGTTCTGAGGCATCAAGGGATCACAAATTTAGCATTGGAGGGCAGCGTGGATGGTAAAAATCGTAGAGGGAGACCAAGAGATCAATACACTAAGCAGATTCAGAAGGATGTAGGTTGCAGTAGGTACTGGGAGATGAAGAAGCTTGCACAGGATAGAGTAGCATGGAGAGCTGCATCAAACCAGTCTCAGGACTGAAGACCACAACAACAACAACAATACAAGAAGTCCCCGCAAATCAGTAAAATTATTCACAGCAGGTAGGTGTACCTCATACAATGTGTCATCATGTACTAAAATACATGAAATTAACAGCCTATCATGTGTAGTGCGAGAGTTAAAAGTTAGGATCAGGAAAAAGAGCGTTCACTATAGTAACTGGTTGTTAACATCAATCACTAACAGTTATTTGGATCGCTTGCTTTAATTCATGTCGTATGTGGCCAGGTTTCATTTGTCAGATTATGTAAACTCCCAGAATTGCAGGTACTGGGCCCAGGACAACCCTCATATCCTGCATGAAGAATTTCTCCACTCAGACAAGATGGGTGCATCGTCCAGCATGTGCATTATTGAGCCCATATTCTTCAATTCTACCTCGAAGAGAGGCAGCAGATATCTAGAGATCTTTGACTCTTTCTATGCACAACTAACAGATACAGAAAAGCTGTATGCAGTATTCCAACTAGATGGAGCAATCACTCACACATCCAACCAAGACACACTCTACATCACCAACTCGTTCCCTGAAGAGAGACTTGTCAACAGAGGCCTCTGCCCCCCAAGGTCCCCAAACTTAATATTGTGTGGTTTTTATTTATGGGGCAGACAAAAAAGCAATGAGTATGCTGACAATCCTTGCACAATAAACAATCTTAAACAGAATATTACAGCAGAAATTAATGTCATCATGCCTGCAAAATTACAGCGATGCCTGGATGTCCATGGCCACCACTTCCAGCATTTCTTATAAACAGTAACTACGTTTTTTTTTTTTTTTAAATGTTACTATTATCTATTCTTTTTTAGTTAGTTCATTGTTCCTTGAATATCAGGTGCCAGGCATACCAGTTTTACATGGGAAACCCTGTATAACTTTTCTCTTATGAAGTTCTCAACATAAACATTTAAGGCTTGGTCAATATGCAACATACTTATGACAGCTAGTTATTGGCATTTTCCATGATGTGGGACAAAGCAGTTTTATAATAACATTATACTTTCTCAGCAAAATATACAGCAATATGCTAACCATTTACAGGACTGCCTTAAGCTATTTTTCTTTTATGTACACTTATTTATGCCTACCTACACTCAGTTCTTCTCATTTATTCACACAGTTTTCTGTCAATTCCATCATGAAGGAGAGCCTTCAGGGATGTGAAATGAGTCAAGTTACACATTAACAGGCAGAAGTAACCACTGCTGGTTACTTCTGCAGAGTATATACAATGTCCCAGAGGTGAATGGTCAATATTCAGGAACAAGAGAGGAATGATCATTCGATCATTTGAAGCTAAAAAATCTAGTAAACATGTGCTCTAAAATGCATACCTGCACTTTTCCATATTTGATAGAGTGAATCAATTTTTTTTTTTACTCCAAGCTCTTTGCTTTCCATATTTTGAGATGCGGTGGAATGGACCAAAACAAAAAAACTAAAAAATTCCAGTAAACCTAGGCTCTAAAGTGCATACCTTAAGAGAGATAACCAATTTAGAGCCCCTGTTTAATAGATTTTTCTACTTTAAATGATCATTTCTGTCATATCCCTGAATACTGGCAATTCCTTCTGAGACACCTTGTATTAACAACAAATTATGACTATTGCTAGTCTACTCAAATTGTTTATGTACGGTAATTACTTTTAAATAACTTTATATATGTGTGTTAGAAGAAAAACTCCTACTTCAAAAAAATCCACTGCTCTTCCTCCTACAGTACGCAACTGCTGTTACTATCTAATACTTCAAATAAAGCATTATAAGTTTACACATGGTTTTTTTAACATTTTTTCATACCAAAACTGAGTCACAGATTCCAACACAGCTATGCATAGAAAATGGCTGAAATTTTTATGATTTATTCCTAAGAACCCACTCTCGAACAACTTTGAAAATTTTCTTCATATCTAGATCCATTTCTGAGGTACAGTGGTTCAAAGTTACCCTACTTGTGCACATTAAATACATACACAGAATTCAATGTGAAGTGAAAATATAGTTTATAAAGTGACGTAGCATGGATAAATACACTACAAATTATCTCGTTATCATCTGAAGGGTTCTCGGAGCCCCATGTTGTAGTACTGAAACATGTGCATGTAAAATCCAGTATCATAAATAGACAATGATCAAACACTAGATGAAACACTGGCACCATATGCTCGTGCACATAATACGACTACAGTAACTGAACTTGTTATGGCCATAGGCAGAGAGATTTGTGTGCCATGCACAATGACTTCGAGTCACGGATCTGGAGAGGAAGATAAAACAGAAGGAGGAGGATGTGAGTACAGGATCTACATCTACATCTACATCCATACTCTGCAAGCCACCTGACGGTGTGTGGCGGAGGGTACCCTGAGTACCTCTATCGGTTCTCCCTTCTATTCCAGTCTCGTATTGTTCATGGAAAGAAGGATTATCGGTATGCTTCTGTGCGGGCTCTAATCTCTCTGATTTTATCCTCATGGTCTCTTCGCAAGATATACGTAGGAGGGAGCAATATACTGCTTGACTCTTCGGTGACGGTATGTTCTCGAAACTTTAACAAAAGCCCGTACCAAGCTACTGAGCGTCTCTCCTGCAGAGTCTTCCACCGGAGTTTATCTATCATCTCCGTAACGCTTTCGCGATTACTAAATGATCCTGTAACGAAGCACGCTGCTCTCCGTTGGATCTTCTCTATCTCTTCTATGAACCCTATCTGGTACGGATCCCACACTGTTGAGCAGTATTCAAGCAGTGGGCAAACAAGCGTACTGTAACCTACTTCCTTTGTTTTTGGATTGCATTTCCTCAGAATTCTTCCAATGAATCTCAGTCTGGCATCTGCTTTACCGACAATCAACTTTATATGATCATTCCATTTTGAATCACTCCTAATGCGTACTCCCAGATAATTTATGGCATTAACTGCTTCCAGTTGCTGACCTGCTATTTTCTAGCTACATGATAAGGGAACTATCTTTCTATGTATTCGCAGCACATTACACTTGTCTACATTGAGATTCAATTGCCATTCCCTGCACCATGCGTCAATTCACTGCAGATCCTCCTGCATTTCAGTACAATTTTCCATTGTTACAACCTCTCGATACACCACAGCATCATCTGCAAAAAGCTTCAGTGAACTTCCAATGTCATCCACAAGGTCATTTATGTATATTGTGAATAGCAACGGTCCTATGACACTCCCCTGCGGCACACCTGAAATCACTCTTACTTCGGAAGACTTCTCTCCATTGAGAATGACATGCTGCATTCTGTTACCTAGGAACTCTTCAATCCAATCACACAATTGGTCTGATAGTCCATATGCTCCTACTTTGTTCATTAAACAACTGTGGGGAACTGTATCGAACACCTTGCGGAAGTCAAGAAACATGGCATCTACCTGGGAACCCGTGTCTATGGGTGAAGTTAAAATCCCTAGCCAGGGGTTGAGGTAGGTGTGGGGCAATGGCTAGAGGAGATTGAGGCCAGGAGAATTACAGGGCTGAAGAATTTGTTGCAAGGACAATTCCCATCTAAGGAAGTTAGAAAATGATTGTGATTGGAGGAAGGATACAGATGGCAAGGGTTGAGAAGCAACAACTGAAATCAAGCATGTTGTGCTGAGCAGTATGTTACACCAATGGATGGTCAGCTGGTAGATGATAGACTGCTTTCTCAGGTGGTGCTGTCTCTGATGGCACAGGATACGCTAGTGATGGGAATGGAGCAGGATGTGCTAGGTGTGTGCATTAACACAGGTCTTGCACCATAGTTGCATGATCCACATGGCTGAAGGTTTGGAGAGGTGTGGTGTAAGGATACGCTAGGATATTTCATAGGTTGGGCAGCTGGTGGGAGAGATGGGAAAGACTGCGAGCAGGAGGTTCCTCATTTTTGGACTTTATAATAAGTGGTCAAAACCCTCACATAGGATGTGGTGTAGTAGTTCCATTCCAGAATTATTTTGGGTGATGAGGGGACGTATTCTTTTGCAGTCTACATCTACATCCATACTCTGCAAGCCACCTGATGGTGTGTGGTGGAGGGTACTTTGAGTACCTCTATCAGTTCTCCCTTCTATTCCAGCCTCGTATTGTTCGTGGAAAGAAAGATTGTTGGTATGCCTCTGTGTGGGCTCTAATCTCTCTGATTTTATCCTCATGGTCTCTTCGCGAGATATACGTAGGAGGGAGCAATATACTGCTTGACTCCTCGGTGAAGGTATGTCCTTGAAACTTCAACAAAAGCCCGTCTTGAGCTACTGAGCGTCTCTCCTGCAGAGTCTTCCACTGGAGTTTATTTATCATTTCCGTAACGCATTTGCGATTACTAAATGATCCTGTAACGAAGTGCCCTGCTCTCCGTTGGATCTTCTCTCTCTCTTCCGTCGACCCTAACTGGTACGGATCCCACAGCACTGAGCAGTATTCAAGCAGTAGGCGAACAAGTGTACTGTAACCTACTTCCTTTGTTTTCGGATTGCATTTCCTTAGGATTCTTCCAATGAATCTCAGTCTGGCATCTGCTTTACTGACAATCAACTTTATACGATCATTCCATTTTAAATCACTCCTAATGGCTACTCCCAGATAATTTATGGAATTAACTGTTTCCAGTTGCTGACCTGCTATATTGTAGCTAAATGATAAAGGATCTTTCTTTCTATGTATTCGCAGCACATTACACTTGAGATTCAATTGCCATTCCCTGCATCATGCGTCAATTTGTCGCAGATCCTCCTGCATTTCAGTACAATTTTCCATTGTTACAACCTCTCGATATACCACAGCATCATCCGCAAAAAGCCTCAGTGAACTTCTGATGTTATCCACAAGGTCATTTATGTATATTGTGAACATCAACGGTCCTACGACACTCCCCTGTGGCACACCTGAAACCACTCTTACTTCGGAAGACTTCTCTCCACTGAGAATGACACGGTGTGTTCTGTTATTTAGGAACTCTTCAATCCAATCACACAATTGGTCTGACAGTCCATATTCTCTTACTTTGTTCATTTAACAACTGTGGGGAACAGTATCGAAATGCCTTGCAGAAGTCAAGAAACACGGCATCTACCTGGGAACCCGTGTCTATGGCCCTCTGAGTCTCATGGACGAATAGCACAAGCTGGGTTTCGCATGATCGTCTTTTTCTAAACCCATGCTGATTCCTACATAGTCGATTTCTAGTCTCCAGAAAAGTCATTATACTCTAACATAATACATGTTCCAAAATTCTACAACTGCTCGACGTTAGAGATATAGGTCTATAGTTCTGCACATCTGTTCGACGTCCCTTCTTGAAAACAGGGATGACCTGTGCCCTTTTCCAATCCTTTGGAACGCTAGGCTCTTCTAGAGACCTACGCTACACTGCTGCAAGAAGGTGGGCAAGTTCCTTCATGTACTCTGTGTAAAATCAAACTTGTATCCCATCAGGTCCAGTGGCCTTTCCTCTTTTGAGCGATTTTAATTGTTTCTCTACCCCTCTGTCGTCTATTTCGACGGTTGTCACTGAGGATAGTTTTCTCCACTTCACAAGACGTCACTGGAGTGTATTTGAAGGCAGCCAGGCCACTGGAGTTCAGCTTTGTTTCAATATCTTCAAATGTTGTGGCATTCCCTGAAAGACTATCACTAATTTTGCACAGTGTAGAATATCCATGATTCCATTGGAGAACACTTTGCAATTTGGTTTTCACTTTGTCAGCCACATGACCACGAGCTTGACCCAACTCACTCTGCACATGTTGCACAATACTCAGGGCCTCACACAGCTGAGTGCCAACAGCTTCCAGTTGTTTGATGGCTTTTGATATCACTGAAAAATTGGCGTTGTTGTATGCCAAGTTTCGAGACAATGTATCTGTAAAAACTTCTTTCACAATTTTGATAGCACTTGATTCATCACTATCAAGCTCATAGAAGATTGTCTTTATTTGGGTGTAGTTGGTGCAGTAACACTCAGCAACATTAAGCCAAGAACTCCATCGTGTAAGAACAGGTTTAGGTGGGAGGGGCATTGAAGGGGCTTGTTCTTTGAATTTCTGCACCTGTAGCGGAGCTTTCACATAGATTTTCTTGCCACAGGAAATTAATTTGTCCACGTCAGGGTAATTTTATTGCACCTCTTCGGCAACTCTGTGCTATGCATATGCAAGGCAAGTGGCGTACACCATACTGGAGTAGAGAATCTGAAGCCCTTTGGCTGCTTTAGCCATATATGAAGAACCATCTGTTATAAGCAGCAAAACGTATCTTTTCACACCATCCGGCCACTGTAGCTTCAGAGAGTTGTCAAACAAAATAGCAATCGTCGAATTGTTTACTCTATCGAGAGCTTCACACATTAGTAGGAACATATCTCCAGGGCCATCAACTTTTAGAACACCAACAACAACATTTGCAACATATCGCCCACTAATATCCACAGTTTCATCTATCGACAGCCAGATCGACATGCTGATAAATAGTTATTTCTCAGTGTAGATTCATCTGGAACTGGATGTGTTGTGTACTTCTCCAAGAACCGTCTGAAGTGTGGATTCATCAGCTTTTCCAGTGGGTTGCTGCTGCAGGACACAATCATCTCACACAAATCCTTACAGAATAATTGCACGGTTGACGATTGACCTGTCTGTCCAAATAACAGCATTTGCCTGCTGCTATTTTCAGCACTTTGTTTCACACAGCTGCTGTGTTTAGTGGCATTACAGTGATGTTGCACATTAAAGCGCTTTTCTGCACTAACTTTAACTTCATACAGTTTACAAAATAATATTTTCCCATCAGTACTAATCCAAATTTTCGAACATATCCTCGCAACTTTACGCTGTTGGAGCAATTTGCTTTAGGCATGTTGAACAAGGCAAAGGCTGTATTCAAACTGGTTACTGGGAACAACTGTGCGACTGCGATGATTATTACGGCAGAAGCCACCTTTGCTGGCTCTGGGAGCGTATTGTCGACTCTGCGCAACAATGTTTTATGTTCACGAAACGACTGTTGTGGTACACCGATTTCCTGCTACAGTCCTGAGAAATAAAGCTGTGTACTAATTTATCTGTTTATCTTTCATAATAGCACGTTAAATATTGCCTCATGAGCCAATTCGTGTGTCCCGTAAGATACAAGAAAAATGGTATATGCATTTTTGGCAAAAGTTGATGGAAATATGACCTATTATATTAAAAGTTAGCTGCAATATGACCTATTACTAAAATTTGTTGAAATATGATTTTATATGCACAATCAAAATACATTTTTCGACACTAAAATGCCTAGATTTGTGTATAAATTGTTCTAAAATTCACCCTATAGTTCAGAAAAAAAATATGACTTGTCATTAAAATCCGGGCCCTACATATGACACACTGCTCTAGTCAGACTGCTATCCATATACCTGACCATCACTTGTTTTCAAACAGTTTTCAAATATTCATATACTCCAGCCACATAAATTAAACAATTTTATACACAATTATTCCTACCACATACTGTTATATTTTCTTGTTACAATTATTATTATTATTATTATTATTATTATTATTATTTTAATACTTTGCACAAACTGGCACAGCAATTGCTTGCCAAAACAATTACTTTATTCTTGCCTGTTTTGCATCATGTTACTCAAATTCTTCTACAATTATTATTAATACATAAATTTATTATTAAATAAACAGAGAAAATTAAATATTAGTACAAATTACTCACACAGAGGCTAATAGCTTTATGTATTTTTGGAGAACTCCACTTTAGGTACACAGTTTCACCTGTTATGTTACACCTTCTACAAAAATGCAGTTTAAAATAAAAATTATTCTTTTAGCAACAGAGAACATTAAGTATACTGTGAAATGTAAGTAATTAAATACAAGGTGGAATCCAAAATTTTCATGACTGGTGGTGCCATCTGGAAAGTTGGAGTAGTAGATCTTTGCACTGCTATGTGGCGAGAGCTGCATATCTGATGATGAGTCAGTGTGCGGAGTGGCATTCAGCTGGGAGGACGTGTTGCGTGTCCACAGTGATTTCCGTAATACTCTGTTTGGTGTGTGGTGATTTTAGGCACAGCGTGTTGAAGTGTGTATGGACCTTCATCAGACCACATCTGATGATCCAATCTTCTTGTCATGGGTTATTACCAGCAACAAGAGCTGGATTTACGGTTATGACCCAGAGACAAAGCAACAATCGTCCCAGTGGAAGAGCCCAGGCTCTCCAAGACCAAAAAAGGCAAAACAGGTGAAGGGTAAAGTGAAGAGCACGATCATCGATTTCTTTGATACCAAGGAATTGTGCACAAAGAATTCATCCCACCCAATTACTACTGTGAAGATTTGTGATGGCTCTCTGAAAACGTGCGGTGATGATGGCCCGAACTTTGGAGTCAAGGGAACTGGCTGCTGCATCATGACAACGTGCCCTATCACATGTCCTTGCTCACCAGGACCTTTTTGGCAAAAAACAACAAAGCGGTTGTACCCCACGCACCGTACTTGCCAGATATGGCACCTTGCGACTTCGTGCTATTCCCAAAACTGAAATTCAAGTTGAAAGGCCGTCGGTTCGATACTCTAGAGAGGATTCAAGAAACATCGCTGGCAGTGATAAACACCCTCATAGAACAGGACTTCCAGAAAACTTTTGACCAGTGGCAAAAGTGCTGGGACTGGTGTGTACCTGCAGATGGGAACTACTTCGAAGTATGACCATTAGTCCATAGGTAAGGCTTTCAACAGATGGCAGCAGCAATTCCGAAAATTTTGGACAGCACCTCGTATTTTGCAGAGAGCTCTTCAATGATCTTAAATACCAACATCCACTTCCCACTATATTTACTCCTTGGTGACACTTGTTCCTAAAAAAAAAAAAAAGTCAGTTTTATATGAAATGTTATTCAAGCAACTACAATACACGACAAAAAGTAACTTCTTTGTTAAACTCTCTCCTTGCTCAGAGTTGAAAATGTATATTGCATTCTGGTGCAAATTTCTTCAATGAGCATTAAATATAGCTATAATAAGTTTGCTGGCATTCTTTACTCAGTTCTTGATTTAACAGACAGTTTTAAACCATTTCACCAAAATGGAAGTGTCATTTAAGTCAGACATTATGTCAAGTATCCATTTACACTGTGAATGACCAAGGTTCCACAACTATAAATCACAGACTACAGTTCCTGTTTGTAACATGTCAGTTTATCTACTTTTGCTTACCTTCTTCAGGTTTAACAGGAGTGGTAGTTTCAACAACAAACACATTTTCACCAACACCATCTCTGAGAGCCTGCAGGTCTGAGCTGTCACATACTGCCTCCTCAGTAACTGCAATAACTGACTTTTCTGTTTCACTGTCTTCTGCACTCGCAATGGACTCACTGGGAATGACTTCAACTAAGCTAGACTCTGTGCCACTGTCAGAATCAGAGTTGTAGTTAAACTGCTTTGCACGGCGTCCTCTCTTTGTTGTAACTTCTTTCACATTATACTCTGATGAAAAATGTGTTTACAAGTAATTAAATTAAATGATGATACTTTTCATTATTTACACACCTAAACTACAATTCTGCAAAGACATGAATGACTGTGCATTGCCATGATTAAGAAAATCATATTGAAGATAATGAATAAAATGAACTGCCAGTCACATTATACCCACACAGAAAAATCAAATAGTTATTGTACTGCAGTAAATAGATTAATTCTCTATTACTGAAGCTCAAGATGTTCTAATTTCCAATAATAATACCAGTGATGAAGCAAGGCATTCCTTTATGCTAAGTGCATTTTTTTACTTGGTAAAACATGTCACTAAATAAAATGCTTACTTTAATTTTCATAGCTCAGTCACAAGCACTATCACTTAAAGCAGCAGCAGGTTTTATTAAGATGATTTCCTATGGTAAATTCACAATTTGCTATCACATATTTTCAAAATAATAATATTGGATATAATGCAAATTTTAATATTACTGTTCACCAGAATCAACCATCACTACAAGGCACAGGAATTTCAGTACACCATCACCTGTGTGATGGTGTACTCACCTCAACAGGTAAGGGTCATCATGCAGAAATGACAAAAGTTCCTACTTCTGTGCTTTAAGGATGTTGTTCACAAGAACTATCATTACTGTCCAGCAAAATTTTACATTTTCAGTTATTCAGTGACACAGTCATAAATTAATTTATTTACATTACTGGTCTGACTTTGCAACATTAATTTCAGAGGTAGAACAATGATACTCCTAGTACAATGGCAATCCAAGCAAGAAACAGTTGTAGAATGACAATATAAGAAGACAGTAAAATAACTGTCTAACAACAGTAAGAGTTTTAATGGAAGTGCATAAGCACTAACTGTATAGATGATTTCAGCCACAATTTCCGTAGTCTTCAACAACTAAAAATCTCGAAGTAACTCCTTCTGCACCCATCTCCCTACCCTATGGCTCCGACCCCTGTCACTGTCCCCGCTGCAAGACTTGCCCTATGCACCCTCTTACCACCACCTCTAGCAGCCCTGTAACTGGCAGAACATATACTATCAAAAGGAGAACTACCTGCAAAATGAGACATATATACCAGCTGTTATGTAAACACTGTTCAGCCTTCTACATTGGCATGACTACCACCAAATTATCAATTAGGATGAATTGGCATAGGCAGAGGATGCATACTGGCAACACGCAATATCCTGTTGCAGAGCATGATCTAAAACATGACAATCATGACATCGGTGCCTGTTTCACCACACAAACAATCTGGATTCTTCCCCTTGACACCAGTTTCTCAGAACTCCACAGACAGGAACTAGCACTACAAACTGTCCTTGGTTCTCGCCACCCACCTGGCCTTAATTTACATTAATTTCTTCTGTCTCAGCATTTCTTCAAAGTAACTACTCTTTTTTCCACTCTGTTTCAGTTTTCTACATGTTTCATTGTCTTACTGATCTATTTTTCACTGCCCCCTCCCTCATCTTTTACGCACAATGCATTTAGCTTCCCACTCTTATTAACTCATGCATGATGTTTAAGCAGTATTCTCTGTCTTGTATATTACCCTGTCTTCCACCTTTTAGTCTCAGATTTTCAAATCTTGTCTGATGCAATCCCTAACAATCAGTCTTTCCTTCTCATCCCATGCAGCAAGTCTCCCCTGGTCCATGGTTCTGGGTGACTTTCCCGAAATCCACCCCTTTTCCTAGACCTCTCCAGTCCTTTTCCTTCACCCCTCTTCCTTCCCCTTCGATCATTCTGCCTCAAGAAAGAGCTACTGGCTCCAAAAGCTTGCCTAATTACAAACTTCTTTTATGTGTGTGTTCTGCCACCACCTGGTGAGTAGATTTTTTATCTATCCAATTAAATTATTTTGTTAAAAATCTAAAACATTAGAGAAGCTGGGTACACATATCAGAAAATGACAGTCACAGTGAAGAAGTAAATATGTCTACACAAGAACTATGTCTTTTTTAGTGGAAACTGGGAATTCAACTAAGAATAATGTACAGATGACACAGAAACAAAGTGACAAATCCTAGCCATAAGAGAATGTTTTCACACAAAATAAACTTACCAAACAATTATGTACATTTAACAACATGCATACGCGCGCGCGCGCGCGCGCACACACACACACACACACACACACACACACACACACACACACACACACACACACACACACACACACTTTTATGGTACCTAAATAAAAAAAGAATCCACTTGCAGAAACATCTGTTATATGGGCTATCAAGTGGAATTTGAAAATGGAATGAGGATTTCTTGGTAGGAAGGATGCAGCATATCATCTTGGATGGAGAGTCACCAACAAATGTAGAAGTAACTTCAGGTTGCCCCAGGAGAGTATGTTGGGACCCTTGCAGTTTATGACACTATTAATGACCCTGGAGACAATATAAACAGTAACCTCAGATGGGTGAAGGAGATGGTGTCACGTCATTAAGAGTAAAGTGCAGAGTGGGAGGGTGGGGTGGGTCTGATGTGTGTGTGTGTGTGTGTGGGGGGGGGGGGGGGGGACATAACATCAACACCAACACATAACAACCACATAACAATCTAGAGATTGCACCAGATGTAGTTGGATACCACTTTCTATCACACTGAACACAAAAAGTTTTGTTCAATAGCATATTTGTTTAGCACTTGGTCAATTTTCACCCATAATTAAGTAGGTCAACAAAATTTTTGTCTGAATTCCGTGATTAAATAAAATATGCTGTGACAGCTTCAGTCCAGAGATGACAGATTCAGTAACATTTTTAATTATTTTATATTTATGCTTAAGGAGGATAAAGAAACAGAGGATATTTAACAATGCAAGGAAAAGATTTCTTCTGCCAGTCTCAGCCACAGCAGCAAAAGTTATATGAGATGGTATGAAGAATCAAATGGTTCCTGTGGTGCAGCAGGCACTCCAGTCTCTTGAGCCATGCTGGAAAGCATTCTCAGCAACTGGGTACATGGTGTCTACATTCCTATACATAGGAGTGATCAATATAAACTGGATGAATACATGAAGAGACACGGAAGAACTAGTAGTTGTGGGACACCATGTGCCCCGTTGCTGAGCATGCTTTTCAGCTTAAGTGACCTGTTCCTTCTTCCAAAACTTCTCAAACCTATTCTCCTTCAGACACCATGAATGGGTGTATCAATCTATAGTTGATTCACAAGCATTTTGAAGTCTAAGTGGTGCGTTAACTTGCAGTGGGGAATTCTCCTTCATCTCTTCCCTTGAGTGAACAAGTGAGCATCATCAGTGAAGATTTAGAGGCAATTCCATATCTGGTTTACATTGCAGCAGATATGTTCCATTACTAGCCGTGGTATTTACCATCCATTTACATAAATCAGAGCTACACCTATCATGAAGCATACGTTGAAATAATTTCAATGAGTCCTGTTTATCAGTTGTTAAACTGGGTTAGAAATTGCTATCTTCTTGACATAAAACCTCTCACATAACAATCTAGAGATTGCACCAGATGTAGTTGGATACCACTTTCCATCACTCTGAACACAAAAAAGTTTTGTTCAATAGCATATTTGTTTGGCACCTGGTCAATTTTCACCCATAATTAAGTAGGTCAACAAAATTTTTGTCTGAATTCCATGATTAAATAAAATATCGTGGACTAAGAAGAAAATAATCCTCTAATGCCAAACTCAAACACTGAAAACTGTGTTTTGCTCACAGATTCATTTTGAAATCATAAAAATAATATTGCACCAAATGATTATTGTAAAATACATGGCTGACAATGACTGATTACCATGTAGATCAGAAATGTGTAGATTCTCCCACTGTCCGAGGTCATCAAAAATTAAACTAACTGATTTGACTGAATGCTTCTAATTTAAGTCCCTTGAAGAGCTATAATAACCAAAAGCCATCAACCGAATTGTTTCACATTTCAGTTCCATTAACTAGTCAAAAAAAGTTAAACTGAAGGAACGTTTGTTCACAATACATTGCCTTAAAACTTTTTCAGCAACAATAGCGCTCCTGCATAACAGAAAAATCTGTATGTACATTTCATGTAAATGGGGGTACATTGCAAAAAGAGAAGGTGCTGAGTATAGGAATATTTCTTACCCATCAGGCAAAATCATTCAGAGCTAACACAAACAGATATAGCTCTGAAGGAGGACTGTCCTAAAAATTAAAAATCTCCTGTTTTCAGTGTGCCTGCCTACCTGCTGCTAACATCTCTTTCATTTAGTGAAGAAAGAGCTGTCCTCATTTACATATTACACGTGTCCACCAAAATAACTGAGTGGTCAGCACGGTTAACTGTCATGCAGAGGACCTGCGTTCAGTTTCCAGTACTGCCATACATGTTTCCTTGGTGGGGGGAATTGTATGGGGGTGCACTCAGCCTTATGAGAAGAACAGAGGAGCTACTTGACTGATTAGGAATGGTTCCAAGGTCAAGAAACAAAAACACAGCCAGAAGAGTAGTGTGCTGACCACATGACCCTACATACCACACCCGATGATGCCACTGTCAGAGGACGACATGGTGGTCGGTAGAGCCCAACTGTCCACCACATGGCCAGAATGTGGAGCTTTACCTGCCCTTTCC